>NC_056744.1:611192597-611336678 GCF_019279795.1 Protopterus annectens
TCTTTATTTTTAATAACACACAGGTCCTTTTCAAGCGAGTTAGCAGTGGTTATTTCCTGTTGTTGTTCCTCCTCCGCTTGCTGTAATAATTGTGAGACCTGCCCCTGGTAAAATCCTGCCTCGAAGACTGTGCTACTGCTTGCTGCTGGTTATTTGATTGTTTATTATTATTAGAGATTCCATTACGGTCTCTAATACAATCACTTCTCCTTACATTTTCTGCCTCCTGGTTGTCAGAAAAGTTACTTGTTTCATTTCTAGCCCTCTGCGGGGACAAAGAAGAAAAAGTAGCAGATGCTGGCATGTTGCCGTCATCATTAGCAGCAGCCGATTTGGGCTGGTGGCTTTGCTGTTTAGAAACCCATGCTTGAGATGGTAGTGGGCATGGATACGCTACACCCGTTTGATACTGAAGACGGTCTCTGTTTAACTTTTTGACTTTGGTTAATCTAATTTTTGTCAAATGCTGATCTATACTTTGAAAGATATGATTATAATCGTACCTGTATCTTTCAAAGTCCAAGTGAGATTTAACTTGGTTATCCAGTCTTACAATTATAACCATAAGCTCCTCTAGCATTATGTTATAATGTTTCACAATAACTTGTTGTAATTGTAAACCCTGTTGATTGAATAAGTTAACTAACTCCATGTAGAAATCAGAATCCGGAATTAATCCGGTAGGGTACTGCCACATCCTTAACCCTTTCGGTACCATTTCCAGCCTAATGCACTCTTGGAAGTATTCAACTTCCAAGTGAAGCTTTTTGTATTTAAACATATAATGGTCAAATTGGTTTAATAAATCAGCAAGTGATGTATTACCTTCGGCCGGGTTACCTGTCCCTTGAACGATGTTAGAAGTAAAAAGACCAACTGGAGACGCAAGCCAGTCTTTTAATACTGGTGACTCCATAAGCCTCGAGTGGTTATTCTGTTGTACATCCTGCTGTAATTCAGACACCCGACTTGTGTCCACTGAACCTTCCCGGTTATTCGCAACAACAGTAGTGAAAGTCTGTGTTGAATTATGTTCATTAGGCTGGTTTTGTTGTACATTAAACATTCTCCTTACCTCAGGAGATGTACCTACTTGAACATTTTGACTCTGTTGTTGTAAGGGTGTAGTACCTTGATGTTGCCGCTGGCTGGATGTCACTGCATCTAAGCGGTTATTCAATGTTTCAACTTTTTGTGATAAAAGTTGAATAAGTGCTGTTAACCACCCCACTGCTTCCAATTCAGTAGTGGAATCTACAAACAGTTCAGGTGTGGAATTCACACTATTGTTAGCCATGGTGAAACACCAAACTCACTTCCAAAATGACAAAAAACTCACGGACAAACAACAGAATAAAAATCCACCAAGCTGTACGAACTCTGGAACACACTTTATTATTAAGCGCATTTCGTCCAACTGAATCGTTGAACTTCCTCAGATAAAATGTAATTAAAATTCATGGATTTAAATACAGCTCTAAAAAGGTCAGGTGACCTACTCATTTCATATTTAAAGAAAAATAACTTGTTTAAATACAAATCCATTGTGAATATGTTAAGTTAATTATGTTCTTTAAAACATTTATGTTATTTAAAAACGTTTTAAAGCCAGCCAAGAAAAATATTTTCCACAAACTTATTCTTTTTAAACTAAATATTTACCTACATGTGAAAACATTTATATAAACATATAAAAATATATTTATAAAGTATAACTTTGTGAATCTAAACATATACAAGACTAGATGTTCTGTATTTTAAGCATCTGAACTATCCTGATAGGCCTTTGTAGAGCTGTATTTAAATCCATGAATTTTAATTACATTTTATCTGAGGAAGTCCAATGATTCAGTTGGGCGAAAAGTGCTTAATAATAAAGTGTGTTCCAGAATTCGTACAGCTTGGTGGATTTTTATTCTATATATATTAAGTATATTAGATATAATATATATTAAGTATGTATACTAAGTAATATCACTTCTGTCTTTCTACTAGACCTATCAATGGCATTTGACACAGTGTTCCACAACAAACTTCTTCATCAATTATCCATTATAGGCTGCACCCCGCCATCCCTCCAATGGTTTCCAAGCTACCTATCCAACTGCCAAAAGTGTGTCAAATGGCAAAATAAATTATCCAATATCAAACCAACATAACTGGGGTACCACAAGGGTCCATACTCGGACCCTTACTCTTCAGTGTTTTTACCAACAACATTCATACCTCAACACGCCTTAGGTCCATTATCCAATACGCAGATGACACTACCATAATTTCCTCTTCCAATAACATACAACAACTCCAGCAACTCACCCAAGCCACCTTCACCTCAGTACAGACATGGCTGAGAGAAGCCCAGCTACTTTTAAATCCTAAAATAACAAAACTCCTGCTTTTCTTGACAAAACCAATCTCATCTGACTTTAAAATATTCGCACAGGATAACACAGAAATTGAAACCATTCCCACAGCTAAGCTTCTAGGTGTAACCACAGATAACAAACTAACTTTTGAACACCACATCTACAATAGCATTAAAAAAACACACACATCAAACTAGGAACACTCTACAGACAAAAAACGTTCTTGGATAGCTCTACCAGAAAAACACTCGCCAACACCTATTTGCTTCCCTCACTCTTTTATGCAGCCCCCTTATACACCAATTTACAATCTTCTCTTAAAAACAAGCTCCAATCCTGCTACCATAAAACTGAAAATTCGCCACAGGTTACCCCTACCGTTCCCACCACTGCCTATCTCTGAAAGAACTAAATTGGCACAAACTCACACAAGCCTAAGCCTAGTACAGCTGTCTTCTGCCAGCTGCTCATCCCTCAAATCTGACCTAAAATCCTACATACCTACAAGAGCCCTCCACTCTGAAAACAAACAACTCCTAACAGTCTACATTCCAAACAAAAGAGTTGGACAGTGCCTATACTCTCATGCCAAGCTCTGGAACTCTCTTCCAACAGACATGACTACCACTGAGAGCTTTAACAACTTCAAACACACCCTAAAGAAAACATTTTCTATGTCATCAGATCTGCCCCTGCTCTTTCCCTAACAAGTGAACTCTATTCACTCTCCACGGGCTTTCCTTTCTATCCCTAAAACAGGAATTTCAACTACTAACCACAAGCATATTGGACTAATAGACTTTCCATATTTCTACACCCTTAACTTTCCCATCCTTCTAAGCCTCCACTTGCATCTAATGTTCTGATTCTCATTCTTTACCTTACTCCTACCTGATGTATATAAAAAAAGAGTTTGCAATCTACCACTTACACGTTTTATTATTTTATCTACCTCTTTGTACTTATTTTTTATTTATTATTCATCTACCTCTCTGTACTTATTTAGTATTCAATTATCATTAATGTGTGCTTTAATACTTTATCTTGCTCATGTAAATTGTTTTAACTTTTATGTGTCATTTGGAGCTTTTCTCTCTGGGCCTCAGCTGAAAATGGGTTCCTGACTCAGTCGGACTTTCCCGGTAAACAAATTTTAAATAAATATATATATATATTAACTATCTATATCTATATATATATATATATATATATATATATATATATATACATATACACATTATATATGTACATGTGTGTATATATTATACACACATAAATATAAATAATTTAACACCATCTAAGTGTATTCAATATTATTCACTAAGAGAATGAATTACCGAAATAACCATTAAATAAAAGAAGAAAAAAGAAGTGCTCTAATATAAAGTAATTGCTTCATCAACAGCAGAATAAATTATAATACTAGCACTTAAAAATAAAATCTAACTTCAGTACAATATTAACAAGTCAAAAAAATAAATATATATGGTAGAAGTTATCTTAAATTATATTAACTGCCCTTCTCTTCCCCTAATGAAGTGGGTCAACTGTACAAGCAATACACAAATACTTAATCTAAAACAATATTTAACCATATAATTCCACATTTTAATAAATGCTTAGATAGAAACAACAGACAATAATTATAATATAGCCAGTATGTACTGCAATGATCCTCTCTCTTCCCCATTTATGCACCATGTGGTACATCTGGCAACAAGCACTTTTCAACACTCATTGTTTCCGTAGCAGTTACAGATTTTACAGGCTCAGGTTGCTAGCCCAAGGCCTAACCCTCCTCGGAGAGACTACAATGATTAGATATAAGAAAAATGAAATAATTCATTGTCGATTAATAATCAAGGTTATCCTACAGCAAAATATAATTAAACTATGAATATCCTTCACAAATATTAACTAAGTATTAAATATTAACAGACTTATAAGTCTCAGATGATGAGAAATATTCAGGAAGGAGCAAAATGTGACCATGAAATGTGTGATCATGTGATCTAAGAACACAGGCTGGCAGTGCGATTGACATAGTGGTTTAACAAGTTAATCAAAGCGCAGGATAACTGCAACATGTGAACAGCTGGGAGCCATACAACATCTACACAGTAAACTGAAAACATTTTTACGTAAAAGGAAAGGAAAGGGGGACATAGGACAGTCATAAAGAGAGAAAAGTAAGCAGAGGAACACAGAAAAAGACAATGGGAAGGGAACAGTGGAATAGTGGTAGAAGAAGTTTTTTGTGGGATGTGTGCCTTTTTTATTTTTAGAAGAAGGGTAGAAAGGCAAATAATATGGGGAAATTGTGGGTAGGAAGGAAGGTATAAGGCAGCAGAAGCAGACCTGCAAATATAAAGCACAAAGACAGACAAGGGAGGGAGTGACACAAAAGGGGGATAAAAACAGCGATGGTCTGACTGGCACAGTGTGGTCAACTATTTATGGGCAGGACTGGGCAACAAATGGGGGATGGGGTATGATGCACAAGGAATGGGAATACTATGATGGGGATAGTAGGGTGGGGTGAAGATGGCCTGTTAAACCGGCCCAGAGGGCAATCCACCCATAAGTTAGTCACCTCTGTGACTGAGATCATGGGTGGGGTCTGGCTTTGCTGGCCTGGCGATCAGAGCTGACTGGCTATGTGACTCTACCAAACACATGAGGTGGTGGTTCAGGGTGCCAATGTAGACACTGAGCTGATGGTGTATGTCAGTTCTTACCAGCTGCCAAACCTTGCTTTGGGTGAACCAGGAAGATCTCTCTGCATTAGTCTCCAATAAGTAGCCTTCACTACCCACTGGAGAAGCTGCAATGATTGCCACCAGTGAACCCTCCAAGTCATGTTCCACAGGGTGACCTTTGTCACTCCACAAGCAGTCAGTGCAGTGGCTGGTGCAGAATATGCTGGCTGCTACCTCACCTCTGCCTGCTCCATGGCTGATTCTGCAGAAAAAATCAAAACAACAAACGTACATAATGAAAAATCAGCAAATGTAAAACACCGACAATGAAATGCATTTATTAAACAACAGATGATATTCCAGGGGACACTAAGCAGGTATAACTGCAATGGGTGCGACAGCAGCACAAGAATTGATGAAACAAGTAATCTGCAAAGCTAATAAATTACTATGCGATGGCTAAATATCAAAATGAATAAAAATAAATCAGTTCAGTGCTGTGGGAAGCAGGTAAAGTACAGTTAGAAAGTAATAGTTGTGTTTTTAGGCTTTTCCCGGTTAGGGGTCACCACAGCAGAACTCCGGTCCGCTAATGATTGGTAGTTGATTTTTACGTGCCGAGTTACCAGCCCTGACCCACAACCTTCAACGAAGGTACGCCCATTCACGCATGTCTCCACGCAGAAGATGCTCTAGCTGAGAATCGAACCTGTCAGTGTCTTACTGTAAGGCGATAACGCTACCACAGCACCACCAAAGTAATAGTAAGAGCTGATATAACTTGAACAATTTAAGAAAACTGAGGACAAACTGATTCATAAAGTCCAAAAACAATTAAGCAATGTTTAAATTATTACAATATGTAAAAAGAAAATCTCAGTGTTGTGGTAAACAGGTGAATAATAGTTACACAGTCCAGGTGCAAATATAACTGAAACAGTTTAGGACAGTAGAACAGCACACAAAAAACAAAACAAAGCTAATCTACAGTTATATATTAAAATGCAAAAAGAAAAAGAGGTTGAGTACAGTTCTATAGTAATATGGAAATTTTCAGATGTTGAGCAGACAAGAGGCCTTTGGCTTCAGTCCTTTTGGCTGATAAGGATAAACCTTATCTCAGATCATGTCCTAGAACTGTTGCATTCCTTACTCTTGGCATCAGAACCATATACTCTGCATTTCCAACTATATGATTTGCTATTGTTTTGCTGCTTCAACTGCCAAAGAAGTATTTAAGGCATTTTAAAATGTTAGGTTGTTTTCTGATAATACCCCTTTTTTACATATGCATTATTTATTCTAGATACAATCCTGTCTTTTATTCTTTGATATATTGTCACTCCTTAATCAGAATTCAGGACTAATTTTCTCATTTTATTTTCATACTATACTCTGATACAGTACAGTACAGTTTCCAATCTACATTTCAAATCTATATACATTTAGTATCCTAATAGGTTTTATTACTGGAATGATTTTATAATAAGCATATTAAATGTAAGCAGGTCTTTTCACTAGGTTATTCAAGAGTCAGAAGCCTTTGCATTAAGTTGTAGGTTTGAGCTTCACAAACACAGAGAAATGTGGTCCAATTTCTGCCTTCAAGTTGAATCTAATACGCAGGAATAACGTACCACTTTTTGACAGTACTCCTCCTAGAACTGAATTATTTTATCAAATTCAAAGTTCCTGCAGTTCTCAAATTATTTTATTTTCTTCTACTCAGATCACTGTAAGTGCTGAAATTCTTTCAACCTTGTAAACCCTTTCACCATAATAAAGGTGTTTTAATGGGAACACTGTTTGTCATGTTCTCTGTTGCCAGTGCTGAAAGCATAATCATAAGTGTTTCTATTACTGACATCTTGGAATATCAGATGTTGAAGGGGCACTAGTGGTATCTGTTAGGTCACGTGGCTTGGAGAGGAAAAACAAACAAAAAAAATGTTTTATAATAATTTATATTGGCCTGAATTGTCCATTACATGACTTAAAAAGAAAAAAAAGTCATGGGCATTCAGTATCGTTATATAGATGAAACACCTGATGTTCATAAGGGTCTTTTGCATATATCCCATGTGCTCTGATACAAGAGGTTTGAGTGGTCACACAGTAGAAGTTCTAGCTTGGCTGGAGTTTTCATTTAGTTTTTACTCTTTGGTTTTTCTGTGTGACCTTCTCACTCATTGTTTTACTGTTTTTAATAGTAATGAATGCTATTATGTCAGATGTGAAGTTTTTCAGTTTGAGTTTTGATATCTGAAGTCAAAGGTAATCAGCAAAATCAAATTTAGAATTACAGATGTTAATAATTTGGTGTGCAATAATACGGAGTATTGGACTCTTTCATCAGGTTTGATTCTGGCATATTTTTCCTCTTGCTCTCAATCAGCAGGTAGGTGATTGTGGTTAATAGCACAGAAAACTGGCAGGAAGATTATTGTTTAAATATAATGTATGACTGCTCTTTTAAGATGTCTTCAAAAACAGATGTCTGCAGTAGCATGTTCTGCTTCTGTTTATAAAAGTATTGCTCACATTTCTAACTCATGTCCTTCTTTTGTGATAACATTTCTTGTTTGTTAAGAAAAAAAGTAATGGGCATTCAGAATTGCCATACAGCTGAAACACCTGATGTTCATAAGGGTCTTTTGCATATATCCCATGTGCCTCTGATACAAGAGGTTTGAGAGGGCACTCAGTGGAAATTCTAGCTTGGCTGGAGTTTTCATTTAGTTTTTTATTAAAAATACTAGAAAAATGTGAACTATAAACACATTTATTTTGTTTGCTTTGCTAAATATTCAGTCACACATGACTTATGAACTTGGAAAAAAATAGCTTAAAAAAATATGCCATAAGCACCCAAGTTCCCAACAAGCTTTCAGTCAGTCAGAATAATATATTCTAATCTTGCTAAAACCTTCTGACAGTGAAATGTCAGCAGCAGGGTAGACATATGTTCCACAGAAATTGTATCCTTTTGAAAGGAAAAGGTGGACTGGCACATCTAGTGGGTAACATATTTTCACAATAATGTCCTTCACTCTGCTGAATTTGCAGTTCATTGACATAATGAATGCCTTTGGAATGCAATTCAGTGTTCCATTTATTGAATGTTTTAAGTGATCGACAAAAGGAAATCGACTGCATGTGCTAAGGAAAGTGTGAGTTTGGGATACAAATATATATATGTGTATTTATATATATATATATATATATATATATATATATATATATATATATATATATATATACTTTTAGATCTCAAAAATAGAAACTCGTTATATCAATAATGAAAAGTGTAAAGAGTTTTACTACTGCAGGTATATAAATAATTAATGGACTAAGTACATATACACCAAATGCCATATCCATCACACTGTTAATATACAAAGAACGCAGTGACTAAGGTAGCAAACTTCTCAAATGTCGTATACAAATATTATAAGGTATGCCACGCAGTGTAGCTGCCACAACATTTCTGTAGCCGGACACAAAATTCCACACTGCTTACTGTTTTGTCATATTAAAAACTAGTCACTATTTGTGATACTCTGTACTTCAAACTCATTATGACAAACATAATTGATGTATTTTACTCCACAGAGATTTGGACTTTCAGTCTCAGGTTACAACTCTATTTGCTACAGGTTAAGGTATGTTTGCTTGCAATTGAACAAGAAATTGTGCTATCTATGCTAAGTCAAGAAATGTAACTGTAGTAAAGAGCCCACAGAGCAATTCATTTGTTAAAGTTTTAAGATGCAAGAGGTTATTAGATATAGTATAAAATTAATCACATCATCCAGGTGATTCTCCACAACTATCTGAATGTCCGAAGCATTGTCAGATTCTGCTGTAGCATTACATAATTTCTTAATTATGAATCAGAAGTTAATATACCATGACTTCATAAATGACATCATTATGGAGAGCAATGCTGTCTGTATTAGGATACAGAAATAACATAAAGATCCTGATTTCCCTATTTCACACAAAATATCCACTTACCTCCTCCACAAGACCTGTTTTGCATATTGTGACTTTCTTACATGTGATGTGTTATATTATGCCAGCTGGAGGGAGTACAAAGTTCCTTTGTGTCACTTCTGTATAAGCGTGTGGGTGATACATCATGATAAGGTCTGTCAGAATGCTCTTAACTAAAGTAGATAGACAGCTATGATGTCTCTCTATAATTACAGACTTTAACAAATGATCTACATATTTTTAAGGTGATTTCTCAAAAAGACTATTGAAGAAGAACAAATAAGCTTGTTCTCCGGTTCGATCCTTGGCTGGGGTGCCTTCTGTGTGGAGTCTGCATGTCCTCCCTGTGGTCGTGTGGGTTTCCTCCGGGTGCACCGGTTTCCTCCCACATCCCAAAGACATGCTGTAGGTGGATTGGATACTCTAAATTGGCCATAGGTATGAGTGTGTGCGTGTGTGTGCCTTCTGTGGAAGGTTGGGCGCCGGGCTGGCAACTCGACACTGTAAAACTCCACTGCCAATCATGAGCGGACAGGTGATCCGCTGTGGCGACCCCTAACCAGGAAAAGCCGAAAGAAGAAGAAGATGTAGTTTTAGAGATTGCAAGATATGTTCCATTAATGTATGCTGTTGACTATAATGATTTAAGTTAACGGTATGGATGACTGCATTACGAGATAGTCACTTCATATCAGTCTGTAGTTATACCATATTGGACATCTATCATATCCTAGTTTTCATCACAAATTTCAAAAATATCCTAAATTTTGACACAAATTTAACATGTTATACAGTAGAAAAATAAGAGTGCCTTCATCCAATGAGAATTCAACCATGACACAAAGTGCAATGTTACTGTGATGAATGATTCACTGTGTTGCAATATATACATAAAATTACTAAGGTAGACTTTAAAATACGTTGAGTACATGGTGTTATGAAATAGTCTCTTCTTGGTAAGATGTTGCAGAGCATAAAGCTAGGCCCTGTAACCTATAATGACTTGTCTTGCACTTCTCTAGGTTTGTGGAAATATACTGAAGTAGTCACTCCACGGTATACTACTACATGACCTCAACCTTCCACAACAAGCTTTAGACAAAATCTTGTTTCACTGTTTAAAAAAAGAAACAGCAAGAAAGAAAAAAACATGAACTACGGAATACAGCATTTCCTTAATAATGAGTTACAGCACATTGTATAATCAAAGTTAAAACTATCTCTCTAGCTTTGACAATCTATGAAGACACATAAGTAAACTGAAGGAGCATAATCTAATGTGTTACAGGGATTCAGGATGTCAGAAGAGCAAAGTGTGGGAATTGGGAACATGATGTGTGATGTGGCTTTCCAAGAAAAAGCTAGGTTACCTTATAGAAGACAAAACTAACAATAATTCAGTCATTTTGTACCAGATCCAAGGTGCACAGCTGAAGCAAGATAATAAGATTTTCTGTAAATGATTGGCATCTAAGTATCAGCTTATTTTTCATATAATTTGTATACTCACATCCTGGCTTGAATCCTGAACTTCTTCATGAATGCTAATAATGATCAAACGTAGTACAACACAACAACTCATCTAACTATGACTTAAAATTCTGTACAAATTAAGGCAAGTAACTATCAAATAAGCTGCTGAGAATAAAGACAAAAAGTGGTAGGGAAGTGAATGTTAAATGTATAAAATAGAATAACCTTACTTTTTGTCCAGTAGCAGTCCTTGAGATATGCAGTTGAAATAACCTCATGTCATCATTATCCAAATGTTGGTACTTCACACCAAATAAATGATTTAGCAAAACAGTTACTCCACATTTTAGAGGATAATTACTGATACAAAACTGAACGTTCTTTAAAGACACATGAACGTCTTTAAAATAAGATTAATCACTGATATTATGTGTAATATGTTCTGACCATGTAAGCATAAATGCAATGCAGCACAGCAGACTGACACAGCATTACATAAAAGACTGGAAAATGCCAATGTACAGCAACATGCTGATTGCATGTGAGGAACTTATGAATCTTGCAGGTATTAAAATTAGTAGCAACAGCTTTAAGTAGAAGCCTACACAATTCTGTTAATAGCATTGACACCTAGCAGTATGCAAATATCTCCTCTATGAAAACAAATTCAAATTTGGTGGTTATAAGGGTGGAAAGACCATACCTGGAGTAATGAGGAAAGAAGTAAACCCAGAGTACACAATTAATGAATAGTGATTCTGCAAATTTGCCACAAAAACGTTTCAAGTTGTAAAACAAACAACTGTATTATTAATGAGAACTTATAAAAAATATACTTAATATTTCATAATGATTCTTCATACCACTCTGTTTACAGATTTCATGACTCCAATGCAATCTCAAACAGTAGAGAAGAAATACTCAGTGAACCATTAAAGCTGTGTGACATATTAATTATTGCTACTTAAAATGTTTATGTAATAATATATTGCACATTATCAACATAATCACACAATGCGGAAACAATATTAGTAGGCAAGTACATAATGTTAACCCTGTATTTTGCAGATTTTACAACCCACTGTGCCACACCACAACTCTGCAAATGGACAGCAAACTATTTGCACATGCTGTATTTCTCCATGTGATGTGTAAGTATACATCCTTTTCATTTAATATATTAATTGTAGTATGTCAGCAATCCATTATAAACTGAACTGGCAGTTTCATTTAAAATTACAGCATCTTAATGGGTGGATGAGCACAGAAAGATAATATGCAAATATTGCAAACTGTAATTCTAGAACAAAAGAATGGTATGCAAATTCACAATTGTCCACTGAAAAAATGCTTAGGTGTAAAATCCATGGATTAAAAAAAAATCTATTCTCACTAATAAAAGTATTACACATGTCAACGCAGCAAGAAGATGGCTTAACATATTTGTGTTTTTGCTTGATTCATCATTATTTGTACAGACAACCAGGGACACAGCATGGTTCTGAACTGCTGGGTTTCAGACCTTCCAAATGTGACAAAGAAAAAAATGCTCATTTTGTGTGTGTGTGTGTGTGTGTGTGTGTGTGTGTGTGTGTGTGTGTGTGTGTGTGTGTGTGTTTCTTAAAAATTATAAACTTTCCTATTTTGGGCAATCAGAAGTTATGAGCAACATTCTGACTTCTGTAAAGAAAGAAAACTGTCAGTTGAATTGGCTGGGTTAATTTAAGCACATCACAAAGCCTTTATGAATATGCCCTGTTCTCATAGTGAATAAAATGCTTACATTTTATTACAGGTCCTCCTGTCACTTCTGGGACATAGGAATAACCTTTCTATGGGTGCTGAATAGACTGCTAGATGAAATGGTAACTGGTGCTTGATGCAGCATGACTCAAATGTGAAATGACATGGAGTGACTTGCAGATTGCAAACATGGAGGTACGTTTTTTCATTTTAAATACAAAAATACAAAGTACCGTACCAATGCCAAAGTCCTCCTGACAAAAAGTAGAACAGCAAAAAGGAGAAAGGCAGGACACTACTGTGCAAACTCCGTTTAATAGATAAAAATCCACAAGTAAGCGCTTTCGGGAAAACCCTTCTTCAGACAATCCAAAAATTTTAACAATTAAATTAAATACATTACAAATGATGACATAAAATTCAAAATAGCCAATCAAACAGTAAAACAGTGATAGAAGCATTAGTAAAAGACCCGCCTCCTTTGTAGGGCCGGTTTTAAAGGGACCAGGTCATTTAGCCCTGGTTCCCTATGAGCTTGTAATTCTATGATCCAGCGTGATTCAATGGATTCGGTGAGTGCTTTTATATCACCCCCTCGTATACCTACTGCAACATTCGCAATAGCTCTAAAGGTAAAAGTATGGGTGGGGTGGCTCTCAGTATGTTTATAAAGTGCATTGTGGACATCACCATTCCTTATGGACCAAAGATGTTGCAGTATCCTGACCTTAAACATTCCATTAGTCATGCCCACATAAAAAGAGGTGCACAGATGAGTACTGCGTACTCAACAAAGGTCTGTCTTTTGTGCCTGGCAAGACCGGCATTTTTAATGAAGTAGTTTTAGATATTATGTTATTTTGTCGGAATTTAGCGCTAAGAATTATGTATTATAATAATAATGCAACATCTCATGTGAAACTCCAACAGTCCAGTTGTTTTGTTCCTCCATTTTCACCTGCGATGTGCCTCTTTATTGACAGTTGTGAAAGAGATCTAGAGGAGTATTTTAGGGCAGGGAGCCATAGCAAATATTTTAATTTGACAATCTCACAACAACAGGCCCTACAAGGGCTGATTAATAATAAGGACTTGGTCATTAAGAACGCTGACAAGGGAGGAGCAGTGGTAGTGTTGGATATTATTCACTATAAATCTAAACTGCAACAGATGTTGAATGATGAGAATGTGTATGTAAAGCTCAATCCTTTAACCGTTAAATTAATTATTGATAGAGTGCATAGGAATTTACATGACTTGAACATGAATTTTAAAATTAATGATGACTTATATGCATTTTTAAAAATTGATAAACCTGTGACGCCTTTGTTAAAAGCACTCCCCAAAATACATAAATCTATGGAGGACCCACCCTTACGACCCATTGTTTCAGGGAGAGGGTGGGTCACTGAAAATGCCTCCATATGGTTGGAATGTACGTTGAAACCGTTGCTTGATAAGTTGCCAAATGTCTTAAAGGATACAAAATGCTTTCTACAGTTGGTTAAGGAAGTTAATTTACAACATTCTATGACAGGATTATTGATGGCAACCCTGGATGTAGAGAACCTTTTTACTGTCATCAACAATGACTATGGCATAGAGGCCATAGGGAAGTTGATGTCAGAATTGGGTGAGGACCCTTCCAAGATAGACTTGGTAAAAACATTGCTGTCTATAGTGTTGGAGAATAATATCTTCATAGGTTGTGAGCAACTGTATAGACAGGCACAGGGGATTGCCATGGGCACCCCCTGTGCCAACACCTATGCTAATTTGGTCCTTTCGTTTTGGGAGAGGAACTTTGTGCTGGGGAATGAGCAATGGAACAAACATATTATTGTTTATAGTCGTTTTGTAGACAATGTTTTTATTTTATGGAGGGGTGATCCTCCCTCTATAGAACTTTTTCTTGACTATATACATTCTACTACGTCATTTTTAAAGTTCACACTGACTTATTCAGATCAAAATATCAGTTTCTTAGATGTAAATTTAGTGCTAACTGATGCAGGTTTCTCTTCAGAACTGCACAGAAAAGAATGTTGGAAGAATAGTCTTTTAAATTTTGATAGTATGCACCCGCGATACTTGTTTTCTAATGTTGTACAGGGGCAAGTATGCAGGACTTCTAGACTCTGCACGGATGAATCTAACTTTCAAAAGGAAATTTCAGGGCTAAAAACCAATTTTAAAAATAAAGGATACAATGAGAAATTGGTTGAGAAAGTAGTGACTAGAGGTGTGAGGAAAAGAACTGATAGATATAGGCCATGGGTGAACTGTGATGAAAGGGTGGTGTCTATGGATGAATGCCCAGGAGTTGGTTCTGAGAGTCCTAGACTTTATTTTACTTATAATAGTAACATCAATGATATAAAGAATATAGTCAGCAAGAATTGGAACATTCTGAGGGGCGATAAAAAGTTAAGGGAGATAGTGAGAATGACACCAAATATTGGTTATAGACGTAATAAGAACCTGAAGGATTTATTGTGTGGTGAGAAGAATATAGGAATACCCAGACAACTCTTTTATAAATCAGGAAGCACATCTTGTGGCAACTGTAAGGCATGTCCTTATATAAATAGGCACAACAATATTTTTATACATCCCAATAGTGGCAGGTCCTCTGAATTTAAAGGTAGAGCCAATTGCAGAACATCCAATATAGTTTATTTAGCTGAATGCTCCCTGTGCACCTCTTTTTATGTGGGCATGACTAATGGAATGTTTAAGGTCAGGATACTGCAACATCTTTGGTTCATAAGGAATGGTGATGTCCACAATGCACTTTATAAACATACTGAGAGCCACCCCACCCATACTTTTACCTTTAGAGCTATTGCGAATGTTGCAGTAGGTATACGAGGGGGTGATATAAAAGCACTCACCGAATCCATTGAATCACGCTGGATCATAGAATTACAAGCTCATAGGGAACCAGGGCTAAATGACCTGGTCCCTTTAAACCGGCCCTACAAAGGAGGCGGGTCTTTTACTAATGCTTCTATCACTGTTTTACTGTTTGATTGGCTATTTTGAATTTTATGTCATCATTTGTAATGTATTTAATTTAATTGTTAAAATTTTTGGATTGTCTGAAGAAGGGTTTTCCCGAAAGCGCTTACTTGTGGATTTTTATCTATTAAACGGAGTTTGCACAGTAGTGTCCTGCCTTTCTCCTTTTTGTTGTTCATTTTAAATACATATGTTTTAAATAACACTCTACAACTACCATTGTCAGCCAGTCTGCAAGACATTATGTATTTTTTTAATTTAAATTTTGTGTGTGTGTGTGTGTGTGTGTGTGTGTGTGTGTGTGTGTGTGTGTGTGTGTGTGTGTGTGTCTGTCTGTCTGTGTGCACATGTACATTTGTGTGTATGTGCATAGTGGGGGTTTATGTATTTTGCACTATGTTTTACTCACAGTAACAAACTGAAATACATGACTATGACCATTATTTATTTATTCATTCATTAGACTGCTGTCAGACATTTTAGATGCAAATAGTCATACAAGCGGCTGTAACTTATAGGCACGTGTGTGTGTGTGTGTGTGTGTGTGTGTGTGTGTGTGTGTGTGTGTGTGTGTGTGTGTGTGTGTGTGTGACTGTTCACTATATAAGGAAGTATCTAGCTGCATTTATATATTCTGAAGAAGTCTGTATTCTGAACAGATGAAAGTACTCAATCTTGTTAATTAAAGATTTTTGTTTTTCACAGAATTTGCCTGATGTTTTATTTATCTGTGGATTGGCAAGTTTGAGGGACTTTGAACTACATGCTGATTTATTTATGCATGTGTGTGTGTGTGTGTGTGTGTGTGTGTGTGTGTGTGTGTGTGTGTGTGTGTGTGTGCGCATGTGTGTGTATGTGTGTGTCTGAGTGCGTGCACACACACCCATGCAGAGAGTTGCGATGGTTTACAATGTATACTTCTGATAGCAATGAACTATGATACATTACTGTGGTCATTATATATTTATTTATTGATTCATATGCTCACAATCACATACCTGAGCTCTGCACAATCAATAAAGTGGCTGCAAGTGGCCAGCACATCTGTATGCTTGTGTGTGTGTGTGCACGTGTACTCATGTGTTCATGGGGGGTTGCAATGGTTTAGAATGCATGCTTCCGACAGCAGTGAGCTGAAATACATTATTGTGGCTTTTATTTATGTATTTACTTATTTATTTCATTACACTCAGACATCTAAAATGTACACAGTCAGTAAAGTATCTGTAAGTGGCAGACAAATAAATCTGTGTATGTGTGTGTGCATGTGTGTGCATGTATAAGGGGGACTGAAATAAACTATTGCAGCTAATTATTATTTTTTGTTTTATTATAATCATACAGCTGATGTGCACACAGTCAACAATGCATCTATAACTGCAAGGTATGGAGCTTCTCTGTGGATGAAAGTGACTGGCCCTACTGCTATTTGCTCAGATTAAACAATCATTATTCTGATTTTGCAGGACAAATGTTCATTTGTGGAAGTGAGTTAGGTGTGGGCAGCATAAGAAACACATCATCATGTAGGTGGGGGAAGGCCCCTATGCATCTCACTGTATTCCATCAGTGGGAAGGGTACAGTTTAATAGAAAATACCTTGTGCAAGCAGTCTACATGATGTTGTAGGTGACCTGTCTTCCCATCAATACTGGATCCACTTTCTCCTCTGTCCCCTTCAAGGCAGTCCGAACTTGGGGGGGGGGGGGTAGAGTCAGCAGATGAGGGTAGGGTGATCCATCTTCCACCACTACAGTATCCTCTTCTGCTTCCTAGCTCAACAAAATGACTCAGCTGTGGGTAGTAGTGCCAGGAATAGAGGCAGGAGAAACTGGAGGGGTGCTGAATAGCTTATGATCAAGCTGCAGTTCTAAGGGACCCCCTAAAAATCATTTTCTAAGTAACAATGGACTAGAAGGGGAGTTTGTTAAAAAGATTAAAAAAAAACAGTTGTGTGAGGTAATTGATCTCTAAGCAATAGACTACTGCTGCGGTATTATAAGAAATTGCTTTTACTCACTAGCACTAGTCATTGTGCATCCAGGTTTACAAGTATTAAAGGCTTACCTACTAAATGTTAATACAACTAATATCAGCATCTCCTGACATATACCCCTAATAATAGCAGCAGTATACCATGATATCTTCAGTTCTTCTAGCAGGAACCATATAACTTATAGTCAAAGGTATAACTAGGGAAGGGTGAAGGGGCTGTCACCCTGGTTGCAATCTGTTAAGGGACAAGATCAACAGGAGCCAAATATGCTGAAATGCAGCACCATCATTCAGAAATGAATGTCAATACTCCACTTGTGGTGTTGGCTGAAGCTCTTAATGTGTAGTAACTTAACAACAGCAAGCAACTTATTACATTAGTAGCAAGCAGATTACTATAGAACAGCCTTTGATTTTTTTTTGCTCCTCAACTTTCAGTTGAGTGGGTTGCCAGCTGGGGGCACCAGATAATCTAGGTATGCTTCTGCTTATGGTTAAACACTAGTACAATAATTAGAACATCAATAACTGCAGTATAATTACATTTAAGTTACAGCAAGCAGATTTTACATAAAGCATAACTACTCTGACAGAGCTTTGAAGAACATAGTTTTGAATTCTACATGAACTGGGAAAACGTAAGCTGAAACAAACTTCAAAGTCATATATGGGTGCAAAGCCTCCGACATTCCTCATGCATTTATCAAAGAACCTATTATTTAATATTATATTTTCTGAGGTCACTGCACTTAGGGAATGAAAATGTAACCACTTTTAGTTAATCCTGGTTCAGCTACATTTTTAGATTCAGCAGCATTCATGTGTAGCACTCACAGTGATTATTCTTAGCTAAAGCATGACAAAAAATATTATTTGAAAAATAGGGATGGGATATGGTGATACATAATTACACAGAAGTCTCTCCTATGGAGGTCTGCTTTTAAATTAATAAAATTATCTTGCAGAACAGTATTATCTTTCTTCTTTAGAGAAAACTTCAGTAGCAACAGTACTGCAGGAATAGGCAGAATCACAATCAGTTTGTTAGACTAATCCAAAATGGTACACAACTAAGTAAAGAATATTATTTATAGGTGGGGGCTGGAATGTGATTTGCAGTACAGAGGATGTATCTGGAGGCCCCAGAAGGGAAAGTATAACAAAGGATTGTAGATGTTTGAAGAAATTTATGAAAATACTTCACAGGGAAGATGTGAATTCAGTAACAGAAGTTTGGAAGTGAATTTACATATTATTCCCCAACACATAAAAACTGGGCTAGGCTAGACAGAGTTTACATTTCACAAGAATATGTGCATTTAATTGAAGGTCATGATACACACTCAGTAACTATTTCAGATCATGCGCCAATAATAACTAAAATAAAAAAAAAACGGTAATGAAATAAAAATGAGACACTGGCGCTTTCCCACCCATCAGTTGAAAAGAGAGGAATTTAAGAAATAGGTAGTGGAGATTATTCAGGCACTATTAGATAAGATAGAAACGTCTTCTGAAAATATAGCTAGGGAGTGGGATGAAATTAAAATGGAGTTTAAAATAGGGTGGAAATAAAAGAAAGGGAGCTATGGTTAAGAAGTAACAAGAATTATTTAGGGGGACTGACAAATGTTAAAATATTGCAGAATAGGGGAATCTCACAGAACAAGAAGAGGATCAACTGCAGAATGCTAACCAGAAAATAAGAGATTACCTTGATAATATGCACCAGTTTAGAAAGTCTGCTGTTAAGCAACTGTTTTTTTTATAACACTAGAGCACAAAAACTTTTAGCACAACGACTCAGGCAACAGAAAGTACAAAGGGCTGTTGCCAAGCTTAGGGAGCCTTTAACAAGGAAGGTATCAAGAGATCCTGTAGAGATATTAGAAATATTTTGGAAATTCTGTGAAAGTCTGTATAAAGCAGAGAAATATGGACATCAAGAAAAGATACAAATGGAAATGATTATGGAAGAATTAAATATGCCAAGGTTAGAGGTAGATGGATCTTAATTACTAATAGGATAGGAGGAGATGAGATAACAGTTGTGACGTATAACCAATCTATAGGAAAGTTCCCAGAATAGATGGTATTCCTGTGGAAATTTTGAAGCTAGGAGGGGAAAAAGTGATAAAGATCTGAAAGGTTTTGTTTAACAGTATTTTAAGAGGGGGAGAAGTACCAACATCCTGGAAGAAAGCAGTGGTAGCTGTAATACCTAAAGAGGGTAAAGATTCATCTGACCCAGCTTCATACAGGCCCATTTCAATACTAAACCATGATTATAAAGTGTTCATTTCTACAATGGCTAAAAGAATGACAAATGTAATGCCAAAATTGATAGATATGGTGCAATGTGGTTTTGTGGAGGGAAGGCAAACATATGACATTAACAGAACATTGATGATCCAGAGGGAAGCAGAATGTAAGAAAATACCATTGCTTTTGGTGGGTCTTGATGCAGAGAAAGTATTTGACAGAGTAAGCTGGGACTTTATGAGCAGGGAAATGGAAGCATTTGCATTTCCTGAAAAAATTATAAGGTTGATTAGAAGGATATATGAGGGCTCGGAGGTGAAAATTAAAGTGGGTGGGGTCCTTTCTGATAATATCTACTCGAGCAGAGGAACCAGGCAGGAGTGTCCTCCTTCCCCTTTGTTATTTGCATTATATTTAGTACCACTGACAAAGAAAATAAGGCACTCAAAAATTCAAATATATAATTGGTATGGTAGTCAAGAAAAGCTGGCTCTATTTGAGATGATATTATTTTATACTTGACAAAACCAGAAAGAGACATTACAGTGTTGTGAAACATTTTGAGACAGCTTCAAATCTTTTTGGGATACAAAATTAATGAAGCTAAAACAAAGGCAATACCGTTTAATTATGTACCCACACACAAATTGGTTCAGCAATATCCTTACTTATGGGGACATGATAAAATGAAGTATTTAGCAGTATGGATTAAAAATGATTCTGGTATGTCAGCTAAAGATAAGAGACTAAACAAAAGATAATATAAAAACTGAGAAAATGGAAGCTTTGTTACATGGATATGGATAATAAGATACCAGCAATCAAAATGTTTTTAGTTTTATTCACAGGTCAAGCATATTTTTAACAACCAGCAGAGAAGTTGTGGATAGCAATTAATAAAGGGGTGAAGAACTTTATCTGGGACGGGAAGAAGGCAGGAGTCAAATGGGGTAAGCCGATTCTTCCAGTAGAACAGGATGGATTGGATTATCCAATTTGAAGCACTCTGGAAACTATTAAGCTCCAACCCAACACTCTCATACTAAGTGACTTCAACTACTCCTCCATCAACTGGGAAAACTACTCATGCACCACTACACTGGCCCAACGTTTCCTGGAATTCATCAATTCCAATGCCCTGGACCAGCTCATTCTTACTCCCACTAGAGGAATCGACATCCTTGACCTGGTTATTACTAACATGGGCAACCATTGCTCTACACCCATAGTCAGTTCCTCCCTGGTTAGATCCGACCACAAACTAATCACCATGGAAATCCACATCTCATCCACACCCCCTGCAAAGGTATCCACTATGAAAAACTTCTCCAAAGCTGACTTTGGACTCTTAAAAACAGAGGTGGCTAACTTCACGGCACCCATGCCAATGGAAAATAGATGCATGATTGCCGAATCATACACTAATGCACTGTATGAACATATACATAAATGCATGGAACTAGCCATACCCAACAGAACTAAGACGCTCTCCTCCAAATAAACAAAGCCAATCTGGTGGTCCCCTGCCATTAACAAACTCTACAATAGAAGGAAGAAACTGTTGCAGAAAAAGGTGAAGTCCCAAGACTGGAAAAATTCCCTTATTAGCCTCAACAAAAAGTTGAGACCCCTCATCAAAACCTCCAAAGCCAGCTATGAAGGCAGAATTGTGGCAGACACTAAAAACAACCACAAAGCCTTATATAGTTATATCATGAATCTCCACAGCAAAACCCACCCAGATTTGCTCTGAGTTACTTCACAATGGTACCTCCTACACTGAGCCAATAGATATTGCCAAAAAAACTGGCTAACAGATTCAGTGCCAACTTTACCCCTCTCTCCCCACCTAAAGGACCAATCTCAATACCGGAAGAATGACAGGCACCCAGCATTACTGCAGCACAGGTTACAGCTGCATTCTCCAAGGCCATTAATACAGCTTCCATGGGACCCGACAATATCCCTGGTTGTGTTCTACATGAATTACAAAGTGAACTGGCACCACATCTGTGTGCCCTGTTCACTCACAGCCTCACCTCAGGCTTTGTCCCTTCCGAATGGCGCACTGCTACAGTCATCCCTCTCCATAAAGGAGGAGTGACTACAGACCCTGGAAATTATCACCCCATTAGCCTACGACTCTGATATGTAATGCTATGGAGCACATCATCATAGACCTCATTAACAAGGATATAGGGAATCTCCAAATTCTAGATCCCACGCAATTTAGTTTTGTGAAAGGTAGATCATGCCTGCTCAACCTGGTTGACTTGTTTGCATCTGCCACCAGAGCTGTGGATGAGGGTAAGGCAGTTCATACAGCCTACCTCAATCTGGCCAAGGCATTAGATACCATTCCTCACTCAGGAATTACTGATAAACTCACTAAACTAGGCATCAAGCCCTACATCATTAGGTGGGTTGCAAATTGGCTCACAGATAGAACCCACAGTGTGAAAGTAGCGGACTCCATGTCAGACTGTTGACCAGTCACGAGTGAAGTCCCACAGAGATAGGTCCTGGGTCCTCTCCTGTTTGGCATCTACTTCTTAGAAGTCCAGGCCAACATGGAGGGCCTCTTGCTGACAGAGTTTGCAGATGACTACAAGCTGGGAGCCATTATTAACTCCTCAAGTGATGCAGTCATCCTACAAAAAGGCCTCACTGAGACCAATAACTGGTGTTGAAACCATGGCCTTAAGCTTAATGCCAAAAAATGCGTTGTCATCCCCTTTTGGAAAAACTCAGTTCCCACTAATTACCACATCAATGGGATCCCACTGATCACTGAATTAGTTGTAAAAGATCTGGGGACACAGGTTGACAGCAACCTGTCGTTTGACCACCATATTGCCACTGTGGTCAGAAAGTCCTTCTATGTGGCACATCTCACTGCCAAGAATTTTGCATCCAGGAATAAAGAGGTCATCATTTCTCTCTACTCTTCCCTCATTAGACCAATCATAGAGTATAATGCCCCATTTGGCATGTACCTCACTACACACACATGCAACAGCTGGAGAGGCCAAAAAAGTACCTCATGAAGAGGATCCTAGGCCTTAAAGAGATGTCCTACATGGACAAACTCAAAAAATTCCAGCTATTCTCTGTCTCATATCGGCTACTAAGAGGCAATCTCTGCTTGACTTACAAACAAAGCCATGTCTGACCCAGCTCTGTTAGAAATGCTACATCTAAAGAAATCCCAAACCCGCTACACCACATGCTCCAGAGACCTCAACCTCATTACCACAATCAACAGAACATTCTGAAGGGACAGGTTCATAACCCAGAGACTACCCATGCTCTGGAATAGACTTTCCATACATGTCAATCAGAGCACCTCACTGGCTCTCTTCAAGAGAAATCTTGATAACTGGATAGGAAATAGAAAGTTCACCCCGGGGTTCACTCCAGTGGCTCTACTTGATAGAGGAACTGGGAACTGCTGCTGGGTGGCACAATGTCAGGGCACTTCTATGGGCTAGGCATGTAAAGGCTCAAGGGCCATTAGCCTAGTACACACCTATGATGCTATGAACCTATGAAGGGGTATTTCAGAGCTATACAGTTACAGCTCCTATACATAGCAAAAGCAGAAAACTATAAATCAAAGTGGAAAGGGATGATGTTGAAATGGGGGGAAGCTCAAGAAACAAGGAGAGACTGGGATTTTGGATGCAGGCCTTTAAGGAGAATAACAATAATAATACAGAACATTATATCCATAACGTAGCAGAAAGCATTTTAAGAACTAAGCGAAGTCAGGAATGGAGAAAGGAGATTCTGCTAATAAGAATGACTCCAATTAGGGATATAGACAATAGGCAAGAGGGGGCTGGAATTCATTGGAGAAAACTGGCAAAGGAACCAGGGTATTGGGAGCAAATAACTAGAGAGGGAAAGATGATAGAATGGGAAGATGCCAAGAATTTATTTGGACTGCAGGTTACAGGTTGTGTTACCTGTTAAGGATTGATATCAGAGTATAGGCAAAGAGAAAGAAATAGGGGGTCCTAAACAAAAGACCAACACTGGTAGAGGTTTTAGTAGAATCTAGAACAGAAGCTGCAATGAAAAAAGAATAATTAATAGAGCATATAAAATACTGAATGACAACTATAAGAATCAATCAGAGGAGGTCAGAAAGGATTGGGAAGAGAGGTTGGATACGCAATTCACAAAGAAACAATGGGAGGATATATGTATATCTCCCAAACATCCAATAAAATCTATAAGATTTAGGATTTTTGCTTGGAAATGTTTACATAGACATTTTTATACTCCAAGTAGACTCCAGAGAATTTTTCCTCACGTAGATAGCAAATGCTAAGCTGTGAAGGGGAAGAAAGAGGTAATCGGGAACATATTTCCTGGCAATACAGTGGGTTGGAGGACTTTAAGGATTCCCTGCTGGATGCATTGTCAGAGATGCTGGGTGGGCATATTGGTGTAATGAGGGAGATTCTTTTTCTGACCTATGACACAGAATTGGAAATGCCTAGAAATGATAAAGCCTTGTTGTCTCTAATTATGGTGGTTGCCAAAAAAGCAATTACTAGAAAATGAAACTCAATATCTAAGCCAACTATATTAGAAGTAGTGAGTAGAGTAACAGAGATAAAACAACTGGAATTGAGATTTTTAGAAAAAGGTTGGAGCAAACTACATAGGAAAAATGGGAATTGTGGGAACAAAACATACAAGGGTGAGGAATTGAATAATGTATGTTATGTTGCTTAGGTTATATGAGATATAGCAATATATGTGAAGCATAATGTTTGTTAATTTTAACTTGTTAATACAGTTTGATTACTTTTACATAAATGTAAATGTGACTATGTCACATGTGATAATCCAATAAAGGTGTTTAAAAAAATCCGAAATGGTGCACAACCATTGCAGGAACCCCTGCAATATAGCTTCACCAAAGCATGCCCTACTTCTAGACTGGTTATCTAGTTTGTAGTGTTTGTAAACTGTGTGGATAGATGACCAGGTCACAACATTATATGCCCTGGATCAACACATGTTAAAATAAGGTAGTCCTACAACAAACAAATGCAACGAGACATGTATCTATACTATGAATCTGGAATAAATTTTCTCACATAACAACAAACCAGATATCAAACAGGTTTTCAGCACACACACTTCACCTTTTGGATATAACAAGCTCACAACACATAAACCCACATACATGGAGGTACTCGCTAGAAGCCTACCTAAAGATCAGAGACCTCCCAAGCGCAAACTACTGCACACATTGCAGACCCACCAGACACAACTATACATAGTAATACACACAACAGTGTCTCAGCCAATAAGCCCCTAAGGCAAAATACCTCAAAACCAAATGTCTTGGTCATAGGCGACTCCATAGTCAGACACATAGATGTCCTCCTCACCAGGCTGGACAAGGAGAAGGTCACGGTCAGCTGCCTGTTAGGTGCCAGGATCCGTCAGATCACAGATACACTTAAGTCTTTCAACAACAAGTACCGTTATGACTCTGTCATAGTCCATGTTGGAGTAAATGACTTGAGACGTACCTCATTGGACTATATGAAGAGAGGCATAACAGAGTTCTCAGATTATGTGTCCCAGGCATGTATGTCCCTAGCCTTAAGCAGCATTCTACCTTCAGCCAGGATGATGCCTCAATATAAACAAAAAAATGATTAACTTCAACAATTGGCTTAGCTTCTGGTGTCAATCTAGGGGGATCCAGTATCTGTCAGCCTGGGAAGATATTGTTGACAGACATCTCTGCTTTGCCAGAGATGTTCTTCACCTGTCACCTCTTGGCGTTTGATTACTGGCAAAGGTATTTGCCTCCCCCATAGTGCATTTTTTAGGCAATGTTATAACAACAAAATTCCCGATGTAAAAAAATCCACTAGATACCAGCTCAAGGTTATGCTGATTAATGTTAGGAGTCTAAATCGGAAACTGCACTCACTGGAAGCACTCCTTACCTTGGAACATGTTGATGTCTGTGCAGTCACTGAGACATGGTTCAAGGTTACAGACAGCACCCTGGCCATGCATGGCTACAATGCCTTCCACACATTCAGACCTGAAAACGAGCGTGAAAGAACCAAAGGCGGAGGTGTATCCATCTTCATTAAAGACACATCAAGACTGTTCAAACACTACGACTCCCTAGAGGTACTCCAAGTCGAACTAACTGTAGGTAAAACCCCCTTCCATATCACTGTTAGCTATAGGTCCCCCACCATGAACCATGAGAAGCAGTCTGCCTAACTGGATCTACTTGAGTCACTCACTATACAGCCAAATACGTTGGTCATGGGTGATTTCAACTATCCTTCCATCAACTGGGAGTCATATATGAGCACAGACATGCTCGCCTTAAGGTTCCTGGACTTTGTTACTATAAATGCTCTGGAAGAGATAGTCTACACCCCCACAAGGAGGTTGAATGTCCTAGACGTAGTACTCACCAACACAGTGGGTCTCTGCACTATCCCCTGTGTGTTGCCCTCTCTGGTAGGGTTTGATCATAAATCAGTCTCATTTGAAGTAATGATCACACCTGACCCTCCCTCAGGAGCAAAACGGCTGAAAAATTTCTTCACAGTAAATATAGCCTCCTAAGTGATGGCATAAGTAGTTTCAAAATCCCTGCTACCATTGTCTACAATGACTCCTATACAGACGTGTACACAAGTGCCTTGTATAAACACCTATGCAAATGCACAGACTCAGTCATACCTAAACAGATTAAAAGAAGGTCCTCACAAAAAAAACAAGCCACCCTGGAGGACATCAAGCATAAACAAGTTATACAACAAGAGGAAGAAACTAATGCCCAAGAACAAGAGGGAACTGACTCAGCAGAAGATGGACACCCTCCACAACCTGAACAAGCAAATTAAATACCTTGTAAAGTCCTCTAAAGCCAATTATGAAGTAAAACTAGCATTTCTAGCTAAGGATAATCAGAAGGCATTCTTTAGCTACGTCAGAAATCTAAAAGGGAAGGCCCAGCTCTGTGCTGAACTAGTACTGGATGGTACAACTCATACTTACCCTGAGGACATTGCCACCCTGCTAGCAGGAATATTTGGCACAGACTTCACCCCCCTGTCCCCATCAGACATACCGCAAAGCATACAGGTCACCAGTCCTCATCCTAGTATCTCCAAATAGCAGGTCATAACCGCACTCTCCATGGCCAAAAGCACAGCTATTATGGGATCAGATAACATTCCAGGTTGTCTACTAAATGGTCAAAAACAGGTCCTAGTGGAACCACTTGTCACTCTCTTCAACCACAGTCTAAGTAATGGCTTTGTCCCAGCAGAGTGGAAAATAGCAAAAGTAATTTCCTTGCACAAAGTGGGTCCATCAACTGACCGTGGGAACTATAGAACCATAAGCCTAACCAGCATTATCTGCAAGACCATGAAGAGTACTCTCTTGGACCTTATCAACAAAGACATAGGTGACCTTCAAACTCTTGACCCAACCCAATTTAGCTTCATTAAGAGTAGATCATGCTTATTAAACCAGGTGGACTTCTTTGAGAAAATCACCAAAGCCCTGGGTGAAGGCAAAACAGTACATACAGCCTATCCTGACTTAGCCAAGGTTTTTGACACAATTTCCCACTTAGGCATTATTGAGAAACTCACCCAGTTGGGAATTAACCCAGATGGGTAGCCAATTGGCTCACCAACAGAACATATACAGTCAAAGTTGGGGATTCCACCTCTACCAGCAGACCACTTACCAGTGGTGTATCACAAGGATCTGTGTTGGGCCCCCTACTGTTCGGAATCTATTTTTCACAGTCCAGGTGAAAATAGATGGCTGTGGCTTGCCATGTTCACTGATGACTGCAAACTGGTTGCAATCACTGAGTCCCCCAATGATGCTGCCATACTACAAAAAGGGCTTACACAGACAAATGATTGGTGACAAAGCCATGGACTTAAACTAAATGCAAAGAAATGCATTATCATCCCTTTTTGCAAATGGGAAGTCCCTGCACATTACAATGTTAATAGTATCCCCTTAGCTCAAACCCTGTGGTGACAGATTTGCAAACACAGGTTGATAGCAACCTTAACTTTGATCACTATGTATCCACAGTGGTGCGGAAGTTCTTCCACGCTGCACATCTCATAAGTAAGGGCATCGTATCCAGAGCTAAGAATATTATAACATCCCTGTACTCATCCCTCATCAGACCACTAATAGAGTACAACACTCCCTTCTTTATGTACCTCACTAGACACCTGCAGCAGCTGGAGAGATCTCACAGGTTTCTTACCAAGAAAATTCAGAGCCTTCAACACATGACTTACATGGACAGACTGAAGGCTCTGTCACTGTAATCTGTATTTTATAGGCTGCTGAGAGGTGACTTGTGCCTGGCATACAGAGCAGTCTCGGACCCTGCCCTAATGGAAATGCTGCATATACGCAAGTCAAATGGGACAAGAGTCACTCGCTCTAGGGAACTCATTCCCTCCAGTACAGGTCTTTTGAGTGTATATCTTTAACTTCCGATGGGTGTGGCTTAAGCCTTTAAAAAATAAAGTTATCACCTTACAGTTCTAACAAATACTCATTGACAGAGGTCAAATATCAATACAGTTGTGTTTGCAATCATGTTTTATTTTATTTATTTATTTAACATTTGTTTACATGATAAAGTCCGACTTGGAACGAGTCAATTTTCAGTAGAGACGCAAGGAGAAACACTCCAGACACATGTCTTTGTAACATGGGAGGAAACCAGTGCATGCAGAGGAAATCCACACAAGTTCAGGGAGGACATGTAGACTGCACAAAGAAGGAATCCAAGCTGAGAATTGATCCAGGGAACCTCTTGCTGTGAGGTGACAATGCTAACCACTACGTCACTGCACTTTCCTCCTTGCATGCTTCAAGATAAAATATTTTGATATCTTGTATTCAGCATGGTTTTTGTAATTGTTAATGCAAATATGAACAAGCAATATTTGATGCCTAGAGGAGCAGTAGGAGGTAAGTGCCGAAACACCTGGAGGCGCACTTGGCTGTAATGAGTTTGCCTGCAACATTAACAGGACATGCTGGAAAGACAGATATGCTTCCTAGAGATTGCCACTCCTCTAGAACAAATTCCCAGTTCACATAAAACAGAGCTCCTCAATGACTCTACTTAAGCCTAACTTAGACAACAGGATGGGAGACCATAAAATTACCCCACGAGTGTCACCTATGTCCCTCTTGGATAAGAGCAGTCAGTGCTGCTCATTGACTTGCACTGCAAATATAGACCATACAACTTGTTCAATAAGGGATCAAGGGTATAACATGGCTAGGCTTATAAAGGCCCAAGAGTCAATAGCCTAGTAACCTCCTATGAACCTATGAACCTATAAGTAACACATTCTGAATCAGCCTTAGTAGGATTTGCCCTGATAGTGTTCTATAGTACTGCATGCAAACACATTTATATGGCAGATAAGAATCTTATGACTCATCTAGGCAGTCAATTTTACTAGATAAACAGCAGGTCCTAATTACCTATCACCTCATGTCAACACCATGCAAACACTGCTCCAGTAATTCTGAAAACTATTACAGTAATCACACTAACCTCTCTGTGCAATAAAATTTCCTCATGCCTCTTTTGAACTGCCCACCACACAATCTCAGATCACTGTTACTGTTGTGACATTGCTGCTGTATGTATTCTCTTTCTCTTTATGTTACCAATGCTCCATCTGTCTGACCTATTCTTTTATCATATTACTTTGTTTCCAGATTTTAATGCTCTTCTGGTTGACAGAATACAGCCTGTCTCCCTAGCCACAGTAGTTTTTAATGCTACACCATATACTACAGAAAACACGCTATTAAAATGAACACACTACTGTTATGTAATATCCAAGAATTACTATACATTTTTTCTTTGTTATAATGCTGATGTACAAGTCTGGGTTTGTCAGGATTACTTAATTAGACCAACACTGCTTATTTATATATCCCTTGTTAATCAGGTTAGCCTCACTAGGCTAGGGGTCTCTTTTCAGGGGTGACCCAAGGTGGCATTTATACTACTATGGGAAATTTGGTTAGGGCATCAGGAAACTCTCCCTACTCTTTTTGATGGGTAATGTGGGATCTTTTATAACTGCCTGAGCTACCACCAACTCAGTAGATGGGACCTCAGTTTAACATCTAGCTGAAGGATGACACACTGAGGAGTGTAGCACCTCCTAATGCTGCACTGCAGTATCATCAAGCCAGTAGTGTGGAATGGGAACAGAACTCTTTTAGCAAAAATAAAGCAAGTGAAGTATATACATGCCATTCTGTTGCTACTGTTTAGTGTGTTGTGCTATAATTAGTTCCCCAACCTCAAGTGAAAATGGGCTCTGACCAGCTGAAACATTTCTTCTTAGCAGAGTAAAATATATCCTACTATTCTCATAAATCTCACTTTTTTAAATGTCTTACAGAGTTATACTCCATATAATTTCCTGATGTATTTAGAAGTTTCTATCCTGCCCCTCCTCAAGCTCCTTTCCTCAATAACATACATACTCAGCTATTTTTGTCTTCATCTATACGACCTCTGCTGCAGATCATGCACAAAACTTCTGAAATGTCTCATTCCTGTCTATGTCATGATATTAATTAAATCTCCAGGGTACAACTACATACTCCACATGGGATCATGCCAGCTGTCTACAAAGTGGGCAAAACATTTAATTTGTACTGGTATTGCTTTTTCCTATACAGGTCAGCATTCAACTTGCCATTTCCACTTGTCATTTCTTTTCATTAGTTAATCAAACAAGCTCACTTGCAACTTCTAGTTTTGGGGATAATTTGCAAGAACAATGCATGGCTAAATGACTTGTTCAGAGTCAGAGAGTTTGCAGTGTAGATCGAATGACTTAGACCCAGGGCTGCAAAATGAAGTTCATTAACTTCTTATTGCCTTAACACTCGAAAGGGTATGTTTTTGCTGCTTTCACATTCATTTGCTTAAGTCCCTTTCCTACACACACACACACACACACACACACACACACACACACACACACACACACACACACATACACACAAAGTACTTCTAGTCTTTTTATTTTGTTTACAGCTTACATTATTTTGTCTTTTTAATGTTTTTTTTTGCACTGAATCTATCCTGCCATACTTCAGACTGTTTCTCCATGCTTGCCAAATCTCTTACAATCCTTGATACACATTTTTGTTACTGACCCTATTGCATAGCTTTGTATCATCAGCAAAAAGCAAATGTATCCTTCCAGGCCTTCCATGAGGCACAGACAATGAAAGAAGCCAGCCCTTCCACAGCCAGTTATGGTACCCCACTAGTTACCATATTTTTCATCTGATTACATAACATGTACCATAACATTCTTTACCCTGTTGGCTCATAACAGCTCTTGGATCCACTTCACACTTGTCTAATCTGTTCATTATTTGATAACCTGTCAAATGACCTGCTAAAATCTAAGAAGCCTAAGTTGATCACCTCTTTCTGATTTATTGTAAACTTACTGTTGTGATTCAAAACAAATGAAACTCCCTTTGAGTGGGTAACTAGACCTTTTGATTAGAAACAGTTGGGTATATAGCTTGCTTAAAAATGTACAAATATAAAGACTTACTGTCAATATAGTCCGAGCAAACATTGCAGTTATGCCCCACTCTTCCTGCTTCCTCAGTTACTTCACTATCCACTATGGAAACCTGTTCTATTCATCCACCTTTTTTTCAGGCAAAGGGTATTTTTAGCTTGTCAAAGATGAAGTCTGACCCTTCATTTTGGAACTCACAGGTTCACGGGTTCATAGATGTTTACTAGGATAATGACCATTAGGTCCTTTTTAAGCCTAACCATGCATTCCAAATCTCTGACAAATTCTGGTACCCTTGATAAGTGTAAGCTGGAGTTTGGGAGGTGAAACATTTACAAGTAGGGGCTTGTGGGATGAACCATTTACAGGCTGCCTTTGCCTGTTAGAGACATAGGTGCCAAACCAGGGATGAATTTCTTGTTACCCATCCAACTGTCCAAGTTACACTTGAATTGGGTTAAGGAGGAAGTCTGCTTCACATGGAAGGGTAGTCTCTGGGATATACCTGTCTCTCCAGCAGCTCCTACTTATATCACATACAAGGTTCAAGTCTTTAGAACAGGTAATTCCGGTGCTGTTTGTTTTGTGGATATGCTGGAGGTGCATCAAAGTGAGGTCTAAGAATGCCTTGTACGTCAGGCATAGATCTCCCCACAACAGCCAGTAGGAGACAGACTACAGGGATAGGGCCTTGAGGCAGTGTGCATAGGGCATGTTACTTATGCTCTGTATTTTTTTAGTGAGGAACCTCTATGCACATTACAATTGTTGGATATGCCTGGTTAGGTACATATCAAAGGGGGCAAAGTACTTAATTACAGGTCTGATGAAAGCAGAATACAATGCAACTATGACTTCCTTGGACCTTGATGTCAAACTTTTTTTATAAGTTGCACAACATAGAATGAGTTCCTCACTACTGTAGACAAGTGATGGTCAAAATTTAGATTACTGTCTATGTTTATTCCCAAGTCCCTAACTACAGGGTCAACTTTTAGGGGTGTGTTGTCAATAGTTACCATCTTCTCCTTCCCACACTCTTCATTTTTGTTTTGGTTCCTTCACAACTTCTGTTAATGATTTTGCAGACCTAACTAATACACCCATTCCATTCTATGAAGGGTCCCCTTAGTCTCTCATTTCACTACTTATTTCCTCTATACTTTTTACTAACGTAGTGCCTTTCTTCTGTATCCACTCAGTAGTTTTGTTTCTGTTTTTCATGCATAGTTCTCACAAAGAATCCAATATACCAAAATGGTCCTCATCAATTTGCTTATAGGGTAGGCAAACTAACTTGTCCCTTGAGTTTTTCCTTCCAGTATGTGCCATACCTCTCAACTGTCTGGTATTTGCCAGAGAACACCAGATTTCCTCCCACAATAACACAGTGATATGAAAGTCTGTATGCAAATTCGCAAAACAAACAGCACCAGAATTACCCATTCTAAAGACTTAAAACTTGTCTGTGATATAAACAGGACCCGTTGGAGAGACAGGTATGTATCCCAGAAATTACCCCATCTCTGGAACAGGCTTTCCATCCATGCGAAGCAGAGTTCCTCTCTAACCCATTCAAGTACAACTTGGACAATTAGATGGGGAACAGGAAATTCATACCTTTTGTGGCACCTCTGTCTGTAGTGGACACAGGCAACCAGCAAATGGTTCAACTCCCAGACCCTAGCTTGTAAATGTTTCATCTCCCAAGCCCCTGCTTCACTTATCAAGGGTATCAGAACTTGTCAGAGATTTGGGATATATGGCGAGGCTTAAATAGTCCCTTGTGTTTGTTAGCTCAGTAAACACCTATGAACCTATGAAATCATGATTTATTTTTAGACCTGCTTCCCATAACTGATATGACTCCCATGTTCAAATCCATGCAGCCTCACCAACATGCAACTTTGGACAAGATGATGATGTTAGAGTCACAACCCATTCTGACTGCAAGGGAAGTGAGCTAAGATGTGTGCTGCAAGACTAAACAAAACAATCACACGACTCCTTGAAGCATGGGTCATGGCTCTAGTCCTCCTGCTTTTTCTCTGTGATAACTCTGTTCATTGTAGTACAAGTCAGTACTCATGTATGTCCAGATACAATCTGAAAATTTAACATCCAGTGATTTGATTGTGTAAGTAAACAGCAACCAGAAATTGGCAGAAATTGGCAGACAGACATATACTAAATGACAGGTGGTGATTGCTATTTCAAATTCTGTCCTGCAAACTTTGACATTCTGAAATATGTACATAAAAGAGCTCAGCATCAGCAACTAATAACTTCAGTCAGGATTGCCATAAATTATCACGTGTTCACATAATGGACTGTATTCTTAACTCCTCTAAGTATGAGCAGGTTGGGTACCATCACATATATGATTTCAACAGTGAAAAATGTTCATAAGGAGACAAAGGAAAAAAACAATGGGTCACATATTGTAGAATAAAAGTGCATAGTTCTGTCTGCACTTCTGGTAGAAGCCTTGACAGCAGAAACTAATGAGAAACTGAAGGACTTTATATCCAAGTAGTGTCCTTTGACAGTAGTATTGTTCAATTCAGAATTATGAAGTACATTTACTGAGTGTGTGTGTGTGCGCGTGTGCGCGCGCGTGTGTGTGTGTGTGTGTGTGTGTGTGTGTGTGTGTGTGTGTGTGTGTGTGAGGCCACCAAGGTTATACAATTTTTGAGTTAGTACTCAGAGATGTGGGAGTGTGGTGATGCAGGAGCACTTTTTTATTGTGATAGTGTAGTCAGCTTAACAGTGTTGATTACTCCAGAGGTAATGCTTGGGCGGAACAATGTTCAACCACAGGTCCCTTCCACTGAGTTTACACTGATTTTTAAGTGACTTTGCCCTCACTGCCTCAGCCACATTTATATGGCTCTGAAACATTTTTGTGTTTATTAATAATTTTCCTTTGTACATTTCGCTGTGTTATTCTGCAGTAATTAATACTTTAATGCTAGGAAAATCATGTTTTTGATATACACAAAGAATGTTTTCTATTGTGGAAAGTTTTCAGCTTGAATTTGGTATCATACTAGTTGCAGGTTTTCTTGCTCAAACATCTGTCAGTCATGAATGTATATGGACCAACATATATGGCTGACTTTTGCCTTTATGCATGTTTTTTTATGCAGTAGGTAACTAAATAATAAATATTTTGACTTAGCAAATGCCAAGATGACAGGAGAGTGATTCTTGAATGTCAGTTGCATTGGGTATAGATATGATTTTGGGCAACTCTGCATGTGTGCAGTTTTTCTGTGATAGTTGGGCTCTAAGCTATACAACAATGAAAAGGGAGGTATATTGTTCAAGAGGAAATGTCTTTATGCTCAGATTTTATGGTCTACTGCACTGCCACTGTCACTCTTGCACATCCTTAAGGGTAATCTGCATACCTTTAATACAGCAACCATCACAGGTATCAGAAGTGAGTCATATTCAAAGAAGTAGCAGTGGAGACATCTTGAAACATAATTTCCTATCACAGCCATTATACTTCACATAAGCATGGCACAAAGGTTTTGAACCAGATGTAAGTCGGTTCTCAACTACAGCCAATATGTTTGTCTTATTTTAGAAATTTGTGATTTTTTTTTTTAGCTAAACAGTAATTTACTGGAAGAGAGCCCTCATTTACTCAGCTTGCTTCCTTTCAATTTTTTTGGACAACTTTGATCAATGTTGCTTCTTTTTAGTAGTCATAAAACGAACAATAAATGCCCTTTTTAGAAGATCAATTTATTTTTGATGCATTGAGCAAATTTACATTTGCCTTCCTAATGGAAGAATTCCTCCTTTAGGAAGGCAAAAAACAGGAACAGCAATTCTTAGAAACATTACATTTTTATGACTTATCCTACAGTGTTGTTCATTAAACTGTCTCAAATTCCACATGTGAGAAGATCTAATGACATGTTGTTCAACCCTCAAAACATACATACAACAATATATTTTAAAAAGACGTAAATAATACCCATACAGCAATGAAGTCTAATAAGAAATTTGCTGTTGCTAAAACGTTTCACACCAGATACTGGTGCCTATTCTGTTGGCTTAATTAAAATATCTGGAACAAAGGTCATGTGTACAGTGCACGAAGATGCTGTGCAGCATTTCCAAATGGGAACTGCAAGACTAAAGGAAAACAATTACACAACTCCTTGAAGCATGGGTCATGGTTCTAGTGCAGGTTCAGAACTTGAGTTTCTTGAATGCTGGTTTCCCACAATCCTATTGGGAGTAGGAGGTGTCAAGCTATAGGCTATGTAAATTTAATGCTAATTAGTTGTTCACATTTTTGGTGAGAAGTACTTTGAGTCCTTCTCCAGATTTTCAATGTGTGCAAGTTGAGAGGCATGAGAATCACTGCCCAACATCCTGCTTGCCTTTTTTTAAATTTTCTTTTCTTTCCGGTGCTAGAGGATTACTGCTGCAGTTATAGCAATCCCTAAGACTTTTTCCTGTTATGTGGCTTTAAGATGCAAAATCCTCCCCCATCTTGCACACTATCCCTGGTCTAATGATGCTCAAAGTGCAGTATTTTATTTGTTTTCTTTCCCCAGTAAATGTATTAACTAAAGAATGTTTTCAGCTAAAACTTGTGCCTAAAGCATAACATACTTAAATGAAGCCTGATAGATATTTCAGGCACAAAAAATTATAAAGAGAAACATGAGAATACATACAAAGCTGAATCGTTTTAATATTCTCCACACACACACACACACACACATATATATATATATATATATATATATATATATATATATATATATATATGTATACATATATAAGCAATACATTTTATGTAGAGACAACCCAGAAATAATTAGCAGTTTGGGTAACTAACCCAGCTGTAGGAGAGAATGGGCATGCTCACCCTGTGACTGGGAGGTGAAGTGGTGCACAGGGATAAAGCTCTGACTGGTTCAGCAGACCAAGGAATGAGCAACACATCGGGCAGCTGACAGAGCTGGCAGAAAAGAATGCAAGGGGAAAAGTGGGGTGCAGCTGGTCATGAAATGCACCAATCTACTCACAGGAGAGATTAGAATGCAAAAGAAGTAAAACATGCTGGATGTGTGTTTAGCTCATCAAGCCACCGACATGTGAATTAACACTGTTGTGTCAGGCTGTGGATCCTGTGTCTTAACCAGAGCACATACATTAACCTATTTATAATAACACTACAGGTCAGGATGAGTCATTTTGTGTTCTGCTCAGGAACATGGAAGCAAAGATTTAAGTTATGATGAAGCCATACAGCAAGTGCTCCTGCCTTAGATAAACAGCATGTATGCAAATACTGGTTATGATGTGTGTGTGTGTGTGTGTGTGTGTGTGTGTGTGTGTGTGTGTGTGTGTGTGTGTGTGTGTGTGTGTGTGTAAAAGGGGTTGCCCTTTAGTCACTCTCTAAGAAGACTTTATATTCTGACTTTTTAAAAAGAAAGACCTGGAGCCTAGGTCTGAAAAATGATAAATCCCTTGTCTGCCTAAAGGTAGATATATAATAGGTGGTCACAACTTGTGGGTTTTCTTACTTGCATGATTCACAAAGGAATGACATTCACATTTGCAGCAACAGCAAGGAAAACAAAGTGCTTGAAACAAGTACATATATCATCAGAAATAAAAGCAATAAAGATGTCTTAAATCTCTTAAAAAGTTCTTTAGATGATGTCATGGCTGCATGATTAAAAACATTTTGCAAGAAATAATGGCTCTGAAAGTGGAATACTTTTGAGTTTTCCTTTTTAATTATCCAAATAGCAGACTTGGACTTAATGTTTTGTATAACACACATCAGATGAAGTATACATATTTCACCATTATATAATGAATACAGCAAAAAAAATCATATGTTTCTGCAATAGTTTTTGTCTGTATTTCACATACACATCTCATTGATGGACACCAAATGATATCAGAGCCACATATCTAAAAACTACAAATAAAATCCTAAATTTTTTTGAAAATAACTTTGCAGTAAGATCAATATCTATAAAAATGAGACTAGTGCTTTGTCTAAAAAATCTGTTTATCAAATTGTAAATAACTAGTCAGCATAAAGCTAAATGACTTTATATACCACCTTCCAAAATAATAAGTCAATATGAGGTTGAAAGGACATCCTGGAGTTCATAGTCAAATCCTAAATGTGTTCATTCAACCAAGTTATAAAAATTAGCAATTATGAAACTGGGTGGACAATAACAGAAGAACACAGGTTTTGTCTTTTGAATGCTGATTTGCTTTGATGTTCACTGATCCAGACTAATGAGTCTGTCAAAATCAACTTGTAGCATTTACAAGATCAAAGAAGTTATGTACCTACCATAACGTTTCATCTGTGTTGTCCATTTTCATACTTCCTCAACTCTTGGGTTTGGATCCGATCCTTGGATCTGACTTGGCCATTACTAAAGCTTATAGCCACCAAGAACTATCGAGCTCTTCCTCTACCCATAGTGCACCAACCCCTAACATACCTCAGTATCTTGTTTGCTGTCTTACATAAACCAGAAAGAATCACTACAACTTTCTTGACAGAAAGGTCATAGCTGGAGCTCAGTATTAAGGATGGTGGTATCCTTAAAGTTTCTTGTTCTTCCAGAAGTCAATAAAAGCATTGATGGGGGTTGGCACTAGGAAGTTGAGGAAGAATGACAATGGACAACACAGAATGAACGTTATGGTAGGTAAATAACTTCTTTATCTGATGTTGTCAATTTTCATTCTATCCTCAGCTGTTGAGACAGAGTCCCCAGCTACCTAAATTCCAGGGTGGATTCTAAGGAAGGATATTCCTGAGCACACTTAAGCCAAAAGCTACTCTTTCCCTCGAGACCAGATCCAATTTGTATTGAGTAATAAAGGTATGAGGGTTGAACCAAGTTGCGACCACACATATGTCTTCCATAGCAGCTCTGGAGATACATACTGAAGTAATAGCCATGGCCCTAGTTGAATGAGCTCTTAGAGGTCTTGGTAAGGACAGTCCTAATTTGCTGTAAATGAATGATATGCAATCCATCAGTCATCTAGCTAAAGTCACCTTCTGGATTGTCTGTGCATTTTGATGTGATAGTACACATCCTGAAGGTCTACCAAGCACATCCAGTCATCCTTGCCCAGAAAGAGTAGAATGGACTTAACCGTGACCATCTGAAACTTTGTACATCAAACTGATTTGTTCAATTCACTGAGGTCCAGAATCGGCCTCCAGTCACCTGTTTTCTTTGGCACTAAAAAGAATCTTGAGTAAGTTCCAGATTCTATCTGGACTGGTGGAACTTCTTGGATGACTTTTTTTTTCTACCAGCTTTTGTATTTCTATTGCTGCTTCTTTCCTCTGACTGGGTGGAATATTGGGAATCTTGCATATAATCAGAGGTGGCAGGGAAATGGGAATTATATAGCCTCTGGAAATAATCCTCTGCACCTAAGTATCTCTTGTTATATCTAGCCAGGCTCCTTGGTACAGAGATAGTTGACCCCCCGACTGCCTCCAGAGGTGGACAATTGGGCCTCCTTTCAGGAGTGCTGGTAGGGTGTATCAAAGAAAGAATCTCTGGTACCCCGGTTTTATGGGCCTCCTCTGCCACAGGGGTGTCGTTGTCCATTAGATTTTCTCCCTCTGCCGCTGTAGGGAGCTATCTCCACATGTGTCCTGGAAAGGACACTGGAACTTTCTGAACCACATCTTCTAACCACCTCATTGATTCCTACAAAAAGATCTTTGGGGGGGGGGCTGAAAAACATACGCCCAAAGCAGAGAGGGTCTTTCCATCCTTCTCACATCTAGAGAGTGTGTCTTTCACTTTTGGGCCAAACAATGAACTGCTGTCAAAAGTCAAAACAATTATGCATTTTACTCAAAAGCTTGGTTTAAGAAGTTGGCATAATGGTGAAGGTGTGTACTTTACAGACACAAGGTGCAGGGTTTGATTCTCACATGGCAGAATTGGCTAGGTTTAAAATGCCCCACAAGGGCAGTTAGCCTAGTAGTAACCTATGAGCTGTGTTTAAGTGCATTGATCACTTGCGGCTGATATTTTAGGTACAGGGTTTGATTCGCACATTTGAAGGGAAACTGAATAGGCTTAAAAAAATAAAAATAAAAAAGGCAATGTTAGTTGCACAGCAGGTAGTAAAATTGCTTTTGATGCAAAAGGTGGTAGCTTCTAGTCCCACACCATGTAGATGGATTGCTGATACTGTGTTGCACTTTAAAGGGGAGTATGGATGTGCTGTTGTCCTGAGTTTGTCCTCCTTTGGATTACATGCCTAGTAGTTATAAGGTTATGGGTTAGAGTAATGGTTAAGGCATTAACCTCCCAGTCACAAGCTACAGGGTTTGATGCTCACATTGGAACGATTAATCATCTAGGCTTAAAATAGCCATGAGGGCAGCTAGCCTAGTGTGTAATAAATTATTAAAAGGCATTTTTAACTGTGAGTGCAAATTCTGTTCACTTCCAACTGACAGGCAGATACACATTTTAGAACATGGTCAGGAATTGCCATGCAAAACAGTCAACAGCAAACTTAAAAAAATGTAAAATAATACCATTGAATGGCATACTTGGCCTAGTTTAACAACCTTTAACTATAGGATATATACACCTTCATCTAAACGTAAAGTAAAACTAAACGCCTTCTACAAAATTACGTTATTTAATTTCAGCAAATTATTAAAATAAGCATTAAATTCTTATGCATTATTATGTTGGCCGAAGGAGAAGAAGAGGGGGAATGCATGCCTGGAAGAGGAGGAAAAAGAAAGGTTAGGAGTCTGGTAGTGAGGGTAGGAACTTTGAATGTTGGCAATATGACTGGTAAAGGGAGAGAGAGATAGTTGGTGTGATGGAAAGTAGGAAGGTTGATATATTATGCATGCAAGAGACCAGATGGAAGGGGAGTAAGGCCAGGTGTATCACAGGTGGTTTCAACTTGTTCTATGATGGTGTGGATGGGAGGAAAAATGAGGTAGGGGTTATTCTGAAAGAACAGTATGTCAAGAGTGTTTTGGAGGTGAAAAGAGTGTTGGATATAGTGATGTTTATGGACCTGGAAATTGATGGTATGATGATGAATGTTGTTAATGGATATGCTCCACAAGTTGGGTGTGTGATGGATGACAAAAAAAGATTTTGGAGCGAGTTGGATGAAGTGGTGTAGAGTGTACCCAAAGGTGAGAGAGTGGTGATTGGAGCAGATTTCAATGGGGATGTTGGTGTACGGAACAGAGGGGATGAGGAGGTGATGGGTAGGTATGGTGTTAAGGACAGGAATGTAGAAGGTCAGGCTGTACTGTTTTTTGTGTAAACGATGGACATGGCTGTTGTGAATAAGTATTTTAAGAAGACGGAGGAACATAGGGTGACATATAAGAGTGGAGGAGTATAATAACCTCTCATCTTCTCTTTGTCAGTGATTTAAAATTGTATAGCTCATCAGATGAGAAATTGAAAGCACAGCTACACGTTGTCAAAACATTTTCAGATGATATTAGAATGTCATTTGGTCTTGATAAATGTGCAAAAACAATCTTTAAAAAAGGAAAATTACAACACCAGGAAAACATCAGTTTGGGGTATATAAATACTTGGGAATTGATGAAGGATCTGCAATAAAACATGAACAAATGTGAATAAAGCTTAGTAAGGAGCACTTTAGAAGACTTAAATTAATCCTGAAAACAGCATTGACACCTAGGAACAAGATCCAAGCTATAAATTAATTTGCTCTTCCTGTCCTAACTTATAGTTTTGGAGTGATTGACTGGCCCCAAAAAGTGTTGGATAGATTGGATATTAAAACAAGAAGGATGCTTCATGCTCGCCAAATGATTTATAAAAAATCAGTGTATACCAAGATTGTATATTCCCCTTTCTGAAGGAGGGATGGGCCTCCTTGAAATTGATTACATGTGTAGATCTGCAATCGTGGGACTCCACACATATCTGCTGACCTCACAAGATCCAAATGTGGTGAACGTTTTGAAACATGAGGAGAATAAATCTAAGATGACATCTCTGCTTAATTTAGCAGAAGCATATCGACGTCAAGCAGGAATGGAAATCAAACCAGAAGTGGATAAAAATCAGGCAGCAACTGAATGTGCTAAAAAACAAAAGAAAGAATATAAGGTGAAGGCCCATTTGAGAAGGCAAGAAACGTGGAAAAACATAAATATAGTTGCAAGTATAGAAAACTTCTGGAAGAGCCTCATGTTGATCAAGAACGAACGCAGGAATGGTTAAGGAGAGGTGAATTTACATCAAGAAATGAAAGGTTAATATTGGCAGCCCAAGATAGTGGGCTATGTACACGCTGGTTTACTAAGTCCATTGAAAATGTGGGAGAAACAGACATATGTAGGCTTTGTGGAACCGAATTGGAAACAATCACACACCTTATTGCTGGTTGTAACTCTCTAATAGCAGAAGGACTGTATACTGAAAGGCATAATAATGTGGCGAGATTGTTACACTGGAGAGTGTGCAAACCTTATGGTATCGAAGTGGCTGAAAAACACTGGAAACATGAGCCACAGAGAATCATAGAAAATGATGAAGCTTACATCACATGGGATCACCCAATACCAACAGTCCAAAAGACAGATGCTAGAAAACCAGATATAGTGGTCCAAGAAAAGAAGACAAAAGTAACATTGATCATTGAAATCGCCACACCTAGTGACTAGAGTGTCTTGCGTACAGAGAGACACAAAGTCATAAAATACCTCGATCTGCAGGCAGAAACAAGAGCCATGTGGAAGAAAGATCCCCAGACAGTTCCAATAGTAGTAGGAGCAACTGGTCTTATAAAAAAGAATTTACAATTGTACTGAGATATGTTACCAATTCATGCAATACCGTACGAATTGCAGAAGGAGTCATTACTGGGCACACTGCAGGTGCTGGGAAGAGCACTTTTGGCTAACATCAAAGAGTGAAACAATACTAATTTCATGAACTTTAATCATACTTTGACTTAGGAATGGAGTCCATTCCAGTCATGGTATTAGAAACCCAAAATACTTGGAGAAATAAAAAAGTGGAGGAAGATGCACACAGGTGGATTATACCCGATGCAGGAGGGCCAGTCTGAAGGAGATTGGCACTGCAAAGTAGTGACAGGGAAAAGTGTAATTAGGCAACATATGATGGTGGTCTGTAGGATGACACTGGTGATCAAGAAGAAGGGGAGGAGAGTGAGGGCAGTGTCAAGGATCAAATGGTGGAAGCTGAAAAATGATGACTGTAAGGTGGAGTTCAAGGAAGAGTTAAGACAGGCACTGGGTGGCATTGAAGAGTTACCAGATATCTGGGCAGCCACAGCAGAGGTGGTAAGGGAGACAGCTAGAAAGGTGCTTGGTGTGACATCTGGACAGAGGAAGGAGGACTAGGAGACCTGGTGGTGGAATGAGGAGGTACAGGAGAATATATACAGAGGAAGAGGTTGGTGAAGAAAAGTGGGATTGTCAGAGAGATGAAGAAAGTAGACAGGAGTACAAGGAAATGAGGTGTATGGTGAAGAGAAAGGTGGCAAAGGCTAAGGATAGGGCATATGGTGAGTTATATGAAAGGTTGGACACTATGGGGGGATTAAAGGACCTGTACCAATTGGCTAGACAGAGGGACCAAGCTGGGAACGATGTGAGCAGGTTAGGGTGATAAAGGATAATGAGGGAAACATACTCACAAGCAAGGAGAGTGTGTTGAGCAGATGGAAAGAGTACTTTGAGGGGCTGATGAATGAAGAGAATGAGAGCGAGAGAAGGTTGGATGATGTGGGGATAGTGAATCAGGAAGTGCAGCTGATTAGCATGGAGGAAGTAAGGAAAGCTATGAAGAGGATGAAGAATGGAAAGGCTGGTGGTCCAGATGACATACCTGTGGAAGCATGGAGGTGTTTAGGGGAGATGGCAGTGGGGTTTTTAACGAGATTGATTAACAAAATCTTGGAAAGTGACAGGATGCCTGAAGAGTGAAAAAGAAGTGTATTGGTACCATTTTTAAGAATAAGGGTGATATACAGTGCTGTAGTGACTACAGAGGGATTAAACTGATCACCCACATAATGAACTTATGGGAAACAGTAGTGAAAGCTAAGTTACGAAGGGAGGTGATGATTAGTGAGCAGCAATATGGTTTCACGCCAGGAAAGAGCACTACAGATGCGAAGTATGCTCTGAGGGTGTTGATGGAGAAGTATAGAGAAGGTCAGAAGGAACTGCATTGTGTCTTTGTGGACTTAGAGAAAGCATTTGACAGGGTGCCTTGAGAGGAGTTGTGATATTGTATGAGAAAGTCAGGAGTGGCAGAAAAGTATGTAAAAGTGATACAGGATATGTACGAGGTCAGTGTGACAGTGGTGAGGTCTGTGGTAGGAGTGATGGATGCATTCAAGATGGAGGTGGGATTACATCAAAGATCAGCTTTGAGCCCTTTCTTATTTGCAATGGTGATGGACTGGTTGACAGATGAGATCAGACAGGAATCCCAGTTGATTATGATGTTTGCGGATGATATTGTGATCTGTAGTGAAAGCAGAGAACAGGTGGAGGAGACCCTGGAGAGGTGGAGATATGCTCTAGAAAGGAGATGAATGAAGGTCAGCAGGGCTAAGACAGAATATATGTGTGTGAATGAGAGGGAGGACAGAGGAATGATGAGGATGCAGGGAGTAGAGCTTGTGAAAGTGGATGAGTTTAAATACTTAGGATCACCAGTTCAGAGTAATGGTGAGTGTGAAAGATAGGTGAAAAAGAGGGTGCAAGCAGGATGGGGTGGGTGGAAAAGAGTGTCAGGAGTGATTTGTGACAGACAGGTACCAGTAAGAGTGAAAGGGAAGGTCTACAAGATGGTAGGGAGACCAGCTATGTTATATGGGTTGGAGATGGCGGCATTGACGAAAAGACAAGAGTCAGAGCTGGAGGTGGCAGAGTTAAAGATGTTAAAATCTGCATTGGGTGTGACAAAGATGGACAGGATTAGAAATGAGTATATTAGAGGGTCAGCTCAGGTTGGGAAGTTTGGAGTCAAAGCCAGAGAGTCGAGATTGCGTTGGTTTGGACATGTGCTGAGGAGGAATGCTGGGTGTACTGGGAGAAGGATGCTAAGGATGGAACTGCCATGTAAGAGGAAAAGACAAGGCCTAAGATAAGGTTTAAGGATGTGGTGAGAGAGGACATGCAGGTGGTTGGTGTGACAGCTCAAGATACAGAGGACAGGATGAAATGGAAACAGATGATGTGCTGTGGCAACCCCTAATGGGAGCAGCCGAAAGAAAAAAAAGATTCTTATGCAATATCTATGAGGTCAAAAATTCCTTGACCATTTACATTTAGCTATTTAGGACACCTAGGCACTTTTTATTTTACCTAATATGGGATTAACCACTTGCCATGTTTGAGACACATTTTCCTTATGAGTATTTGATTCAGTTCTCCAATAACATTGCTTCTTAACTCTAGTCTTTGATCTGCATACATTTCCATATTTCTTAAATTTAAGACACACAGACTCAGTCTGTACCTTTCTGCACTGCTGACACTGTCTATGTTTCAAAGCATTTACGTTGTGCAACCTTGTAACTACTCAAGGTTCAAACAGATTTTATTAACTTTAGTTTTATTTTTAGGTGCAAAGCAGTCTATAACAGTTAAAATATTTTTTATTTAAAATCATTCAGTTCCTATTTACATCTACACCTCACTGCTAGATAAGTTTCTAAAATTGCTAAACCTTTTGCAAAACATTCTGCAAGTCAGAATGTGTCACAAATGGCAAATAATCATTTGGAGTATTAAAAGTATGCCATATTTCATTACTGTAAATTTTTTAAGAGTACAGTACTAAGGCAATTAAATAATTGTAACCAAGTACAGAATATTTGGTAGGGATTTGTAGATCTTGAATTAAATCTAGGGTTATTTGTTCAGGCATGAACAGATGAGACAACAAGTAGCTATAATTAAAATCACCACCTGCAAGCCACTTTCCTTTGAAGAAACAAATCCTTTAACAGACTTTAAGTAGCAAATACATAAGTCAAACATGCCATTATTTAGGTACATTACAATTAACATAAAATACTAAGAAGTAGACATCTTTAAAGGGCATTAACCAACTGGTGGAGAGCAAAGCAGCCCCATATTGGCAAAGACCAAATCCAGGATTTTACTGCCCCTGGTTGGGCTGTGGACTAACTGGTCAAGAGGTCTCATGTTGATGAAGTCCAGAAATTTATGGACATAAATGTTTGAGAATGTATAATTCTCAATGTTAATGGAGTGGTAGCAGACGTCTCCCAGGAGAATTGTATTTGGATTCATGTATAAGGACTTCATGTTAGTTAGGAAGTATAAGCTGTGGGTGACCTATTGAGGGTCTATGACTTGATAAGGAGTTTTGTTACTAGTAAGCTGGATGTTGAGGAGTTCCAGGTAATTATCTTGTATACTGAGTTTAGATATGATTTTTTTTCAGAATGTGGATATACCGCCACTTGCAGTGATTGAGTGCTCTCGCTGGTCTTGAACCAAGTCTATCAATGTTTTCCAAGATAAGAAGCGCTTGTAGGGAGTGGATTTTTTTTGGTTAAGGCTCCTAGCATTTAGCAGAAATACCTTTAGGTTATCCAGATTCTGTTTTGTTATGTTGGAAGCTGTGGAAGACTGACATTGCCTAAAAAAGAGATTATGTGGGGTACATAAGTTTTTTGCCAATATATGAAGGCCTTGGGGGAAGAAAACAACTGTAGGCTGTCCCTGGCAAAGCAGTTAGGACTGTTGATCATTTATTCCCATACTGATTTTTACTATATCCCCTTAAAATGACACCAGAAGCTAAACCTATTGTTGAAATCAGTAATATTTTGTTCATATTATGGCATCATTCTTGGTGATGGTAGGACGTGCTCAAGGTTAGGTTCATATTCCAAAAGCTCCATTACGTCCCTCTTCACACAACAATATAAGACATCTATATCCAATACTGTTATTTATATCAATTTCAAAATCAAACAACCTCAACAGAGGGAACACTCATTGTTTTTCCTCTTCTCCAATTCCACCCACCCCTTCCACTAAAAACAAAACAAAAGTAAAAGACACAATCTGTGCCATCACTATTTGCGACATACCAGAACCTTTCTCCTTTAATGTTTTGTGACATGGAATAACATAACATGATAGCCTGTAGTATTAACCACCTTTATAGGTTCATAGGTTCATAGGTTGGAACTGGGCTATCTGCCTGAAGACATATATTAGCTCAGCCATGTTGTACAGTATTCACAGCCCCTTTAGTAGTTCCCTAGACCCTAGTACTAGCAGCTAGTACCCTTGGCCCCTATCTAGTAGTGCTGTTGGTGTGATCCCCGATGTGAACTTTCTGTTACCCATCCACTCATCAAGGTTCCTCTTGAAGAGTGATAGTGAAGGGCTCTGTCTTATGTAGATCGGGACTTTGTTCCATAGTAAGGGAAGTCTCTGAGAAGGGAATCTATCCCTCCAGCATGTTCTATTCATTGTTGTGTTGAGGTTTATATCCCTAGAGCGTGTAGCTCGAGTAGATTTTGTTTTGCTAAGATGGAGCATGTTCAACAATTCTGGGTTGGACATGGCTCTGTACGTTAGACAGAGATCGCCTCTGAGAAAGCGGTATGCAACAGAGAACAGTCTTAGCTTTTTCAGTCGTGCTGCATAGAGCAACTGTTTGAGGCCAGTAATCCTCTTGGTTAGGTACCTTTGTGGTCTCTCCAGCTGCTGGAGATGTCTGGCCAGGTACATTCCAATTGGTGCATTGTACTCAATAATGGGTCTGATGAGGGAAGAGTAGAGGGGCACCATTACATTCTTAGATCTTGAAGCGAACCCTTTTGTGATCAGATGGGTCACACAGAAGGATTTTCTAGCCACTTTGGCAACATGGTTATCAAAGGAAAGCTGACTATCTACCTGGGTCGCTAGATCCCTTATTTCTTCAGATTTCAGGGGATTACCTCCTATGTTGCAGTTTGCGGGTACTCTGTTTTTTCCAAAGGGGATTACTACACATTTTTTTGCATTTAGCTTGAGACCATGGCTTTGACACCATGCATCAGTCTCATTTAGGCCCTTCTGGAGGATCTCCATGTCGGCCGAAGACTCTACTATAGAGTAATTTAACATTCGCATAGACTATCACCATTTCAGGCAAAATGGACCTTAACTTAATGTCTCTTCCAAAGAATGGAACTTCAGTGGTGCAATACCCCCTTAATGCTGTACTGTTGTGTTAATGCCGTAACATACAAACAACCTTTTGAAAAGATCCAAGTCAAAGGACAGACGATTCAGTAAAAACTGAAAGAAAGATCCACCCTAGCTAGAGTCTTCACTGTGCAATATCTTAAACTTCCTATAGTGGATGCCCATGGGATACATGCAAATGACCCTTTAAGGACAGCCAGTTTTCAGCTACATGGCTTCTGAATTCCCATGACTTTATACTTTATAGGTCTTTATGAGTCAGGACAATAACCCAATGCCTTCTGATTTTCTTGGCATCAAAGTGGATGTGCAACCTCTCACTGACAAGTGCTATATATGGTTGTGGGCAACCTTTTAATAAAGCTGAACATAAAAAAAAAAAGTAAAATTAAGACATTAAGCAGAGTTTGAATGGCAAGTAATTTGGAGCTCCTGACAGGAAATGTGTACTGAAAGTAACAACCTCTAGATGCCTGAAGTAATTTCTGAAAATGTATTCTCAAGCTTATGTGTAAAGAAAAATATCAAGGTGCTGAGTAACATTTGCTTCCAAAATTAGTATAGTTTTGATGGAACCCTATAATCATTACCAAGATAAGAAATGAAAAAGAGAAAAAAATGTCAAAAACCGAATGCCCAGATATAACTCATTGAGATTTAGAGATGTTATTAAAGGTAGTGAAAACACATATTGATATATAGAGAGAGTTTTATACCTACACATAGAACAGTGGAAAATACATATACCAATTCAAACTACACAGTGATACTGAAAAATTATTAGGAAGTGACAGAGCTCTGAAAAAGACAAACAGTTTTCTTCAAAACAGTACAGCTTATATTACTGGAGCAAGGGACTTGGACGAAGAGTGTCTTGCAAACACACTGTTTTGCTTACATTTGTTTGCCTAATGAAAAATAATTATACTCTGTTTTCATTGTGCAACCCTCATCCACTTCTCTTGCAAGTAATTTAAACTTAGTTTTATTCATGTATCTGTGCTTTTAAATCTTATTTCCTGCAATATGTAATGCAAAAGGAACCAAATAAAATTTGAAAATGTAAACAACATAAAATGTTACACATAGCGCATGCTGAAACTTGATAACGCCAGTTCATGTCATGTTTATTGCTCAGGAGGAGGCAGGGTGAGTTTTATGGGAAGGTAGGAGCTGAGCAATTTATGTAATTCCGGAGTAAAATAATTGTCATGCAGTTGGCGAAAACCTAGGGGCCTGTGATGAGACCAAAGGGCAAGGCTCTGAATTGAAGATTAATATGATTTGTTTTCTTGTCTATTTATGTGTATGTGCTTATTTCCCAAGTGATAATTTAATAAAGATATTAAAAGAAAAAAGCTTTATTCAAACAATCAGGTTTAGGTTCAGAATGTTAGGATGGATGGCAGATCTAAGAGAAAGCTTTTAGTAATTGCTCCTGGCAAGGTAGATGAGAAGGGAGAATCAATGCTGACTGGGCTAAAGAGAATTTAGGGAAAGTCTTCTTGATCTTTAGTAGATCTCTAGTAATTGCGGAAAATGGGGTGGGGGGACATACAGGATCATTATCATCCATGCAAAAGTCAAGCTACAGAAAGAATACTTGTGTAAAATCTTACTATAAACATAGATGTCCATCTCTTTTATATCCTGGAGTATCCATAACATGTGGGAGCCTGCCTCTGGTTGACTCGTACGTCTGGCCATTATACCAAAGCTAAACCGCTATTGCGAAGGTATGTGTGACAAGATACATCACACAGCGAACGTCGCCCATAACGGACGTCGGGTATAAAGCAAACATCAGCACATACCTACCTCAGAAGTGAATGCTGCCAAGCACCAGCCTGAAGGAGTGAGTAAACAGAAGGTCAGGCACGTATGAGGGGGAAGGCAGGGAGGGAGACTATACTGCAATATATAGAAGAGAAGGACATGTATGGTTATGGTGAGATTTTATACAACTATTCTATGCCCTTCTATTCATACGCTGCAGTATCCATAACATGAGGGAGAATGCCAAAGGTCAAGCAGAAGAGGGACTGGGAGGAGGGGCAGAGACATTTTCTACAAAACCATGCAGAATAGCCCTGGCAAATACTGCTCTAGATCTGGAAACAATATCCAACTTATAGTGTTTGGTAAAGGTGTGAACAGATGACCATGTAGCTGCTTCCAGAATGGAAGCTGTATCCAGACCTTTAAAGAAGGCCCCAAAAGAAGACACAGCTCTAGTAGAGTGTGCCTTGACTGGGAAAGGAAGATCCTTCCCATTAGCCATGTAACAAAAGGTAATGGCTTTAGAAATCCAGGAGGAAATAGTTTGCTTGGAAACAGGAAGTTCAGGGCTCTTAGGTGATAGGAAATAAAAAGCCTGTCTGATTTTCAGATGGGCTTGGTTTTAGCCAGATAATATATCAGCTGTCTGTGTACATCCAAAGTGTGACCAGTCCCCTCACTAGATGATTGTGGAGAAGGGAAAACAGTGGGAAGGTTAACAGCTTGATTCAGTGACAGCTCATTCACCACCTTAGGCATGAATGAAGGATTGGTACGAAGGGATACCCTGTTCCTATGGAAGACTGTGAAAGCAGAGTGAACCTCAGAAATCCTTCTGGCTGGATTGACAGCCACCAGGAGAACAGTTTTTCAAGTGCAAATTTGAAGGGAAGAGGTCTTAGCTGGTTCAAAAGGAGCCAGCATAAGTTTTTCAAGGACAAAGTTGAGGTCCCAAGGAGGAGGGATTGGTTTCCTTGGTGGTCTGATATGTAAGACTCCTTGCAGGAAAAGCTTGACTTCCAACCTGGATGCCAAGGGAGGAGTCAAGGGTAAGCATGCTGAGATGGCAGATAAGTGTGCCTTGACAGAAGAGTATGACAAGCCACCTTTCATCAGCTCACTCAGGTAAGACAGGACCACTGGTGGATCCACCAATAGTGGTTGAAGTTTGTTTTTTAGACACCAGACATAACACTTTTCCATCTGGATAGATAGGATTTTTTGGTAGTGGGTTTTCTGGCCTCCTGCAGAACCTGTAGTACATCCTCAGTGTAAAGGTGTCTAAAGGGAATCAGAGCCCTATCACCCACAGTGTTGGATTTAGGGTAGAGACTTGAGGGCGTATTAGTGTCTTCTTTTCCTGTGTGAGAAGGTCCATCTTTTGGGGTAACTTGTGGTGATTGCCCTTGGCTAGTTGATGAAGAAGGGAGAACCAATGCTGTCTTGGCCAAAAGGGAGTCACCAGCAAGATATTTGGTTGTTCTTTCTGAATTTTCAGCAAAACTTTTTGGATTAGAGAGACGGGGGGAATGCATACACAAACATCCCCTTCCATGGAAAGGAAAGATCATCTATCCTCCATGTTCCCGTGTTTGGGACCCTGGAGCAGTATTTGTGAAGTTGTCTGTTAATGGAGGAAGCAAACAGATCCAATTGTGGAGTACCCCATTGATGGACCAGGTCCAGGAACACATCCCAGTTTAACATCCATTCGTGGGAATGGGTCAAGGACCTGCTTAATGAATCTGCCATCACATTCTGAGCTGATGGAATATACACAGCCTGCAGAGAAACCTGCCTGAGTTGAGCAATCTCCCAGGCATCAGGGCCAATCTGTAAAGCTGGTAGGATTTTATCCCTCCCTGCTTGTTAATGTAAGAGAAGGCTGGGGTGTTATTTGTGAACCATCTCAACACTCCTGGTTGGATTTTGGCTTTGAAGATTTGTTGATATGCTCCTTTGACTGGAGCACAGTCCAAACATATGTCACCCTCCAATTTTTTGGAGTTGCACCTTCAACCCGTGTCTGATGCATCTGTGTACAGATACTGGGTGGGGGAGGAAGGTTGGAGGGGAAGGACTGGATTTTTTATAACCTGTGCTATCCACCATTGTAACTCCCCTGTTAAACAAGGGTGGAATTACATACTCCAAACGGTGAAGTTGTTGCTTCCAGACTGTCCTCATAAACCACTGAAACGTCCTCATGTATAACCTTGCCAAGAGTACCATGGGAATGGTGAAGACCATGTAACCCAAGAGTCGAAGGAACTTTCTAGCCATGAGGGATTGAAGTGGGATCATTTCCTGAAAGTAAGTGGTGAGGGACAGTATTTTTTTCTGGAGATAGGCAAGCCATCATTGGAACAGAGAGAATTCTGCATCCTAGGAAGACATGGTTCTGGAAAGGAGTCAGAGAAGATTTCTGAAGCTTTAAGGTGAACCCCAAACTTCTCAGAAGGGACATTGCGAAGTGCAGGTGCTCCTGCACCTCCTGAGGGGTTGAAGCCTAGATGAGAATATTGCCCAGGTAGGGAAAAATTTGTATCCACTGTACTCTGCAGAAGGCTATGACAGGGGCTAACACTTTGTGAATACGCTGGGGGCTGTAGACAGACCAAATGGCAAAGCACAGAACTGAAAATGAGAGGAATACACAGGGAAATGGAGGAATTTCCTGAAACAGGAATGAACAGGAATGTGGAGATAGGCATCTTTTATGTCTAAAGATACCATGTATGCCTGAGGTAGAATCAGGTGAATGAGAGTAGGAAGAGATAGCATCTTATAGGTTCATAGGTTGGTACTGGGCTATCTGCCCGAAGGCATATATTAGCCCAGCCATGTTGTGCGGTATTAGCTCCCTAGACCCTTGTACTAGCAGCTAGCACCCTTGGCCCCTATCTAGTAGTGCTGCTGGTGTGATCCCCGGTGTGAACTTTCTGTTACCCATCCACTCATCAAGGTTCCTCTTGAAAAGTGATAGTGAGGGGCTCTGTCTTATGTAGATCGGGACCCTGTTCCATAGTAAGGGAAGTCTCTGTGAAGGGAATCTATCCCTCCAGCATGTTCTATTCATTGTTGTGTTGAGGTTTATATCCCTAGAGCGTGTAGCTCGAGTAGATTTGGTTTTGCTAAGATGGAGCATGTTCAACAATTCTGGGTTGGACATGGCTCTATACGTTAGACAGGGATCACCTCTGAAAAAGCGGTATGCAACAGAGAACAGTCTTAGCTTTTACAATCGTGCTGCATAGGGCAACTGTTTTAGGTCAGTAATCCTCTTGGTTAGGTACCTCTGTGGTCTCTCCAGCTGCTGGAGATGTCTAGCCAGGTACATTCCAATTGGTGCATTGTACTCAACAATGGGTCTGATGAGGGAAGAGTAGAGGGGCACCATTACATCCTTAGATCTTGATGCGAACCCTTTCGTGATCAGATGGGTCACATAGAAAGATTTTCTAACCACTTTGGCAACATGGTTATCAAAGGAAAGCTGACTATCTACTTGGGTCCCTAGAGCCCTTATTTCTTCTTCAGATTTCAGGGGATTACCTCCTATGTTGTAGTTTGCGGGTACTCTGTTTTTTCCAAAGGGGATTACTACACATTTTTTTGCATTTAGCTTGAGACCATGGCTTTGACACCATGCATTAATCTCATTTAGGCCCTTCTGGAGGATCTCCATGTCGGCCGGAGACTCTATTATAGCACCCAGTTTGCAGTTGTCCGCAAACTTAGAAAAGTTAAAGGAAGGGACCCTTAGAAAGGTGCTCAGATGAGACAGATCTAAGATAGGTCTCCATGGATCTTCTTTCCTGGTGACCAGAAACATTCTTGAATAAAACCCTTTGCCCATAGATTCTGGAGGCACCTCTTAGATAGTACCCTGGGAAAGCAAGGATTGCAGAACAAGAGGGAAGAGATCCATTTGGTCCTGAGGAGGTTCGGGGATACCTTTGAAGGTTGGCAGGGATTCCCAGTATTTAATTTGAGTGTTGAAGGAATTTTTAACTGAAGTTATTCTGCTCTTCAGTTATTCCCACCCACCCGCCCTGTTTTTGTTTTGGTGTTAATCTTAGTGGCATTGAAACTGCCCGCCCCTCAGCCTGCCTCTGGGCCCATCTCATTTGCTCACTCAACTGAGTGCAGTGAGATCATATTCTGATTTCAGGCACTCCTACTGTGTACAAAGAGAGCATCTGGGAAATAGAAAAAAAAAAAAATTAAGCTTATTTCCTGCCTTTCTTGTTAAGTGGTACAGACTATTTGTAGGCTTCTGAGCCCCAAGCCCTTCTGTGTTTGAGGGAAGCCTTCTAGCTTGTTTTTTTTCTTATAACTAGCCAGTTTTTAGTTTCAGCACTCAAATCTGTTTCTTTGATCTCAGCACTTGTTCAGAAAAAAAAAAAAAAAAAATTTTCATTTCCTTTTAATGTACTTGTGTTTTACCTACTTCTTTTACTTTTGCATCATCTTAAAATACTCAATTGTATTTATTACTGCTTGGTGTAACTCATTCTAAGCCTTTTGGTTTAAACACTTGGGCTTCGGACCAGTTAGTTGTTTTGCACTGAGAGGGTTTGTGGTCTGCACTGTTGTGGCAGAACAGGTAGCTTACATCCTTCTAGGTTGAGAACTGCTGATTGAGGGCTCAGTGTCTGTTATTCTAAAAGTGTATTAATTCTGGTTTAAGCACTTGGGCTTTCAAGCCAGTTATTTTACATTAAGAGGGTTCGTGGTCTGCACTCTTGTGGGAGGAGAGGCTGGACTCTGCCCTTCTGAGCTGGGAATTTCTGGTTAAAGGCTTATAGTGCATGCATATCTGAACTGTTTCTTACTGAAGTTGGTGCGCCTTGTTTGCTGTGGCATAGACTGGATTCGGGCCTGCTGGATCTAGCTTTGTTTGTGTAACTTGAGCACTAATCCAGACATTTTCTAAAGTATTCAATGGTATTTATTACTGCTTTGTTGTAACTTGATTAAAGTGTAGCTATCATTCAAGTCTTTTGGATTAAGCACTTGGGCTTCAGACCAGTTGTTTTACATTAGGAAGGTTTGTGGCAAGCACTGTGGTGGCAGGACAGGTAGCTTTCATCCTTCTAAGTTGGGAACTGCTGATTGAGAGCCCAGTGTCCAAGTGTATTAGTTCTGGTTTAGGCACTTGGGCTTCAGGCCAGTTATTTTACATTAAGAAGGTTCGTGGTCTGCACTCTTGTGGGAGAAGAGGCTGGACTCTGCCCTTCTGAGCTGGGAATTTCTGGTTAAAGGTTTATAGTGCCTGAATATTTGAACTGTATCTTACTGAAATTGGTTCACCTTGTTTGCTCTAGCATAGACTAGATCCAGGCCTGCTGAATCTAGCTTTGTTTATATGCTTGTTGTTTGTTTGCTTGTTATTTCCCTGGAAGCTAATTCCACCTAATACGCAACTTCTCAGCTTCTGTGGATCACTAGTGATATCTGCATTGCTTACTGTACTTATTTCCTTGTTTCACTTGAAAGAAAGTTACTGTTTGTCGTTTTGCATTTAGTTACTTGTAACACATTGCACTCAAGTTACCTGGCACTTGCTCACTAAAGCAATTATATAAGTCAGCACTAAAAATTAAAAGCACTACACCCTCACTCCCCACTGGCCCTTGTTTTCAATTAAGGAATTCCCAATATTATTCTAGCATGTCCAAAGGTCAGTTGTCAATCTTCTCTCCGGTCCAGCTGGTGAATCTGGGAATCTTGAGGCAATGTTATAACTGCCTCATGTACACAGACAACCCTCTCCTCCTCCCACATAACACAAATACTTGCGAGAGATGCAGCTATTTAGCCAAACTGGAGGCTGAGCTCTCTCAACTCAGGACTGGCAAGACCAGACAGGAGGAGAAGGCAACTACACACACCACAAAACCAGCCTCACATAATGCTACCACTCCACTGAATCAAACACATAAACACACAAAGACATACTCGGAGGCTCTGAGTAAAAATTTACCAAAACAGCAGAGGCCTCCAAAGCAGACACCCAAACAACTGCTAACTCAAGACACCCCACAAGCAACACATAAACCACAAAAGCAGTGTGCAAAGCAGTCACAGCCCTTAAGGCCAAATACAACACCAAACATACTTGTCATAGGTGACTCCATAGTCAGACACACTGACGTCCCACTCACCAGGCTGAACAAGGAGAGGGTCACAGTAAGCTGCCTATCGGGCTAGAATCCGCCACATAACACAAGCACTCGGGTCACTCCACGGCAAGTACAAATATGACACAGTCATTGTCCATGCTGGTGTGAGCGACCTGAGGCGTACCTCCCTGGACTACATGAAAAGAGACATAGAGGAGCTCTCTGATTATGTAGCCCAGGCAGGTATGACCCTAACCCTGAGCAGTATCCTTCCTTCACCAAGAATGATGCCACAATATAGAGACAAGATGATCAGCTTTAACAATTGGCTTAATGTCTGGTGTCATTCAAAGGGGATCCAGTGTCTGTCTGCCTGGGATGACATGCTTGACAAGCCACGCTGCCAAGAGGCGGCTTGCACCCGTCACCCTGGGATTCGGATATTGGCTAAGGCTCTTGCCACCCCATAGTGCCTTTTTAGGCAAGGCTCAAATTCTAAACCTACCACCCTAGAAAACAAAAATGGGAAGAAACTGAGGGTAATGCTGCTCAATGCCAGAAGTCTAAATCTCAAAATGCACGCACTCGAGGCCCTTCTCAGTATGAAGAACATCGATGTCTGTGCTGTAACTGAAACCTGGTTCAAGGCTCCTGAGAGCACCCGGCACTATTAGGTTTTACCTCATATCATGCGTTCGGCCCCAAAACCCGGACCACACCACAAAAGGAGGGTGTATCCATATTCATAAAGGATACCCACACCTCCAGGTTGGTGGCAACGCCTAAGCTTCGAAACCATCCAGGTGTAACTAACCATAGGCAAAACTGCTCTACAAATTGTAGCATGCTACAGGCCACCCTCTTAAACTCAGGAACCCCACACAGCCTTCCTGAAGACACTGGAGGGTATAAATGTATCTCCAAACACCATCATATTGGGTGACTTCAACTACCGAATATAGACTGGGAACATTACTCAAGCCCTAACTTTCTAGCCCAACGGTTCCTGGAGTTCATAAATTGAAATGCCATGGAACAGCTAGTCACTGTTCCCACGAGAGGAGAAAATATACTAGATCTCATTGTCACAAACATGGGGACAAAATGCTCCACACGAAGTATATCCCTCATTGCTGAGATCTGATCATAAACTAATCTCGCTGGAAATGCACATCCCCCCACCCCAAACAAAAAGACCATAGTGAAGAACTTCTCTAAAGCAAACTTCACACTACTCAAGACTGGTGTGGTATCCTTCAAGGCCCCTGAGCCAGTGGAAACTACAACCCAAGCTGCGGAAGCCCTTACAAATGCCTTCTATGAACACCTCCAGGACTGCATGGATCAGGCAATCCCAAATAAAACCAAGACTCTTTCCACAAAGGGCAAACGTCCAGTCTGGTGGACCCCAGCCATTAACAAACTTTACAATAAGAGGAGAAAGCTATTACATGATAGAACAAAATCCATAAAAGGGAAGTCACCCCTGATCATTATTAGTAAAAAAATACGAGCACTCATAAAATCAACTAAGGCCAATTTTGAGAGAAAAATTGCCATGGATTCAAAGGACAATCATAAGGCCTTTTTCAGCTATGTTAGGAACCTGGGTGGAAACTCCCAGATATGCTCAGAATTAGTCCAAAATGATACAAAAATCACTGAACCCACAGACATTGCCAACATACTGGCAGACAGGTTCAGTGCAAACTTCACCCCCCTCCCCCCCCTAAAGGAGAGATAACTATCCCAGCCGAGTGTAGCCTCCCGGACATCTCAAATGAGCAGGTGAAAGCTGCACTCTCTAAAGCTAAAAACACAGCATCAATGGGACCGGATGGTGTCCCCGGCTGTGTGCTACATGAGCTAAATGAGGAATTAAACCCGCACATAAGGCAGCTGTTTAATCTCAGCCTTACCACAGGATACGTGCCCAAGGAGTGGCGTACGGCAACTGTAGTCCCACTCCACAAAGGCGGCGCCTCTACGGACCCTGGTAATTACCGCCCCATAAGCTTAACAAGTCTAGTCTGCAAAGCTATGGAGAGGATCATAATGGAGCTCATAAACAAAGATATAGGGGACTTGCAGACATTGGACCCGACCCAGTTTGGCTTTGTCAAGGGAAGATCTTCGAAACAGTCACCAAGGCCATTGATGAGGGAAAGGCAGTCCATACAGCCTACCTTGACCTTGCAAAGGCTTTCGACACAATACCCCACTCGGGTATTGTAGAAAAACTTACCAGCTTAAATGTAAACCCATATGTCACAAGATGGGTTGCAAACTGGCTTAAGGACAGAACCCACAGGGTTAGAGTTGCTGGCGCTGTGTCAGACTCCAAGCCGGTCACAAGTGGTGTCCCACAGGGCTCGGTCCTTGGTCCCCTATGGTTTGGCATCTACTTCTCAGAAGTACAGGCCAACATAGGAGGACTTTGGCTGACAAAGTTTGCAGGCGACTGCAAACTGGGCGCCATAGTGGAAAGTGCATCAGACACGGATATCCTTCAGAAGGGACTCACGGAAACAGATAGCTGGTGCCAGAGCCATGGCCTGAAGTTAAACGCCAGAAAATGTATAGTCATACCCTTCGGGAAAAACAAGGTAACCCCAAGCTACCATATAGGTGGCAATCCACTAAGCACAGAAGAGGTTATCAGGGACCTGGGGACCCAGGTTGACAGTGGCCTTTCTTTTGACACTCACATTGCTAAAGTGGTTAGAAAGACCTTCTATATTGCCCACCTGATCATGAAGGGATTCACATCCAGATCTAGTGAGGTTATTGTTCCCCTGTACTCTTCACTTATCAGACCAATGATCGAGTACAATGCCCCATTCGAGATGTATCTCACCCGACATCTGCAGCAATTGGAGAGACTCCAAAAGTTCCTCACCAAAAGGATAAAGGGACTCCAAAATCTGTCATATGCTGCCAGATTGAAGAAACTCCAGCTCTATTCAGTCGCATACCGTCTGCTCAGAGGTGACATGTGCCTGACATACAAGGCCATGTCCAACCCGGAATTAATGGACATGCTCCACCTCAAAAAATCCAAATCCACCAAAACCACTAGAGCAAGCGACTTAAACCTTAGCACGGATATAAATAGGACGTGCTGGAGGGATAGATTTATCACTCAGAGACTCCCTATGCTGTGGAATAAAATCCCGGTCCATGTGAGGCAGAGCACCTTGCTGACTCTGTTCAAGAGAAATCTAGACCTGTGGATGGGAGATCGTAGGTTTACCCCGGGAATCATCTCTGTGTCACTGCTGGACAGAGGCACAACAAACTAATGGGCACAGTATTTTTTCATATAAGGGGTGGCGTAAGCCACAAAAATTTGGGCTAGGCTTATAAATGCCTTAGGGCAGATAGCCTAGTATAAACCTATGAACCTATGAACCTAAAACATGATGTACACGTGTTCGATAATTGAGAGGACCCAAGAGTCTGGGGTTTTCAGTTTCCAAGCTAAGAAGGATAGCGATAGGTGAACAGAGAGAAACAGATATTGGAGCTTAGGGCCTGGTAGTCACTGGCTACCATGCTTTGCATGAAAGGACTGTTTTTGAAAAGGAGTGGAAGTTGAAGATCTCACAGGAACCTGCTTTCTGGTACCCTTTTTCCCCTGGGGTAGTGGTACTTGTAGGCCTTTCTTACAAGAGAAGTCCTAGCTGGATAATTCCTCTGGAAGCAGGGAACAGGAGAAACAACAATGTGTTTAAGATCCTGTAACTCCTTCCCCTTTTTCTGGAGGGATTTGAAAAGCTCTGCAGCAGCAGAGCAAAAGAGGGCCTTGTTGTCTAAAGGGGCGTCCATAAGCTTGGCTTTAATATCATCTGGGAGGGGCTGCAACCTAAGCCAAGAATACCTCCCTAAGACAGATTCTAATGCTGCTGCCCTGGCAGATGCCTCCACAGCATCATAACTGCATTTTATGGAATATCTAGTGACCTGGCTACAAGATTTTAGAATAGTAGATATTTTTGCCTTATTATGGGTATCTGGAAGTTCTGAAATGAGCTTGGCAGCATCTGCTGTGAGAGCCAGAGAGTATTTTGCCATATGGGTTTGGTAATTCATGGCTCTAAAAGCCAGAGTGGCAGATGTGTAAGCTTTTTTGCCTAGCCTCTCCATAATTTTGCTCTCTTTATCAGAGGGAAGTAAGAAAGTGGAGGGGTGCAATTTGGAAGTCTTATCTGTAGCTACAGAAATAGTAGAGGGATCAACTAAGGGGGCCTTGAAGAGACTATTTGTATACTCAGGTACTTTATAAAATCTGTCCGGGTGCTTAGGAGCTAGAGATTGGGTGTTAGGAGATATGGAGTCAGCAGCAAAAGCATCCAAAAAAAGCAGTGAGTACAGGGGGAATGCAGAGGGACTTGGGGACTCCATTTGCAAGAGGTCATAATACCTCTTTTGGGTATCAGAGACCTGACAGCAGTCTCGTTTAAAGAAGTCCTTCATCTGCACAACAGTTTCCCCAAAGGTAATGTCTTCCCCAGCAGAATCTGTGCCATTGGACTCCTCCTCCAGGGAGGAATAACCCAGAGGAGAAGCCAATTGTGAAGAGTAAGCTAAAGACTCATCACTAGATGATTCCTCTTCCTCTGAGGAAACCTCTTGAACAGGCCTTTTCCCAGGAGTGGGTGGAGGAGGAGCCTGGGCAGACGATGTAGGCTGTCGCAAGGCCAGGAATGCATTAAGGAGTCCTTGAGTAAAGCTTCCCAGTCAGAAGGTATGTCAGAGGACAAAGTTGGCTGTGGTGAAGAAATATATCTTTTGTTCCTTCTTTTTTAGGGGCCTCCAACATATGATGAAATGTCAGAGGTCTTCTTGCACTACTATCTGGGTAACCCAGTGTGGGCATTCGGAGATGATGAGACATGGTTCCCCCCCCTCCAGTGGCCGAGTCAGACACCTGCGATTCCCTCTGGGACGTGCTAAGAGAATTTTTAGTGGCTTCCCCTGAGTACCTATTGAAGAAAACTTCGGATATTCCAATGCGGCCTCCAGGCCTTCATTGGCCTCAGGAGGGATGCCCAGAGTAGAGGGAGCAGCCAACAGTTCAGTCCGAGACTTTTTGCCCTTTTTGTTTAATGGCTCTTCCAAAGGGGCCGATGTCAGGTCCATGTCCAGAGCAAGGTGTTTAAGACCCTGATTTTCCAAATACAGTCAAAGGGATGTGAGGCAGCTCCTAAGGGTCTTGGGGACAAAGGCTTTACAGATGTCACAAGACATGTGGTCGTGTTCTGGGCCTAAGCAAAATAAACAGAGCTTGTGAGCTTCTTTATGCAGAATCTGCCTTCCACACTGACACTTGCCCTTCCTAGGTGACAATAACTCACAAAAAATAAACACCGTAGTCAGTAAGATAACAAAAAAACCCTATGGGGTACTTATCTGAAGCACAAACACCACACTACAAAGCAAGTGACGACTGGAGCTGGCAGTCAAACCAGAAGCAGAAAATTTCTGAGGTAGGTATGTGCTGACATTCGCTTTATACCCGACTTCCATTATGGCTGACATTCGCTGTGTGATGTGGCTCGTCACATGTACATTTGCAGTAGCGGTTTAGCTTTGGTATAATGGCCAGACATACGAGTCTACCAGAGGTGGACTCCCACAAGATATGGATACTGCAACATATGACTAGAAGGACATCTTCTGCAACTGTCTGTTGAAAATGAAAGCAAACAGATCTATTTGTGGATTTCCCACCAGTGGATAATCTCCTGGAAGATATTTGGGTATAACATCACTTTATGAGGTTCTGTCCTGGATCTGCTTAGTGAGTCTGCAACAGTGTTCTCCTGTAATGGAATGTAAGTTGCCTACAAGGAGGGATTGTGCTGATATGCCATTTCCCAGGCAATCATGGCTAGTCTGTAAAAGGTGGTACAGTCTGGTTCCCCTTGTTTCTTTATGAAGTCCATCACCACAGTGTTGTCTGTAATCATCAAGAGAGGTCCTGGAAACCAAAGTTGATTTAAGGCTTTTAATGTATGTATTATGGTCATCACTGTAACGTCCCCTCCTCTGGGCCAATAATCAAGGAGCCTGAATCCTCACCAGTGACACCAGAGAGGGACGTTCAGTTGGAACAAAACTAGTTACATGGTATTTCCAGATGAAGCTCTCTGCATTAAGCACAATTTCCCTTAAGAGCACACAGCGAACACACTCAGTTGGGGGCTGGGCCTCTCTCTCTCTCTCTCTCTCTCCAGGCCCCCAATAAGACTCCCCACTGGTACAGCTGTAGAGTTGATTCCTCAGCTGAGTGTCTAAGTCAAGTTCTACATCACCCACTCTGTGAAACCAGTGCTCTGTGTCCCTGCTCCAAGCAGCTGACACACACACTCTTTGAGATTTCATTTGCACACATTACACACACACACACACACACACACACACACACACACACACACACACACGCACACACGCACACACGCACACACACGCACACACGCACACACGCACACACATGAAAGGCTGGCACAGACTGACTCACTCTGTTATTCTTTGCCCAGACTATAAGGTAGTTACTGGCACCATACACTCCAAAGCCAGCTACTCTAAGACTCTTACAAGGGAACCCAATTATACTTAGTAAAATTAATACTGATACAAATAGTAGTGTTTGATCAATGCTGTAAAGCTTTCAGGAGTGGCCACAGTGTCACCAAATACATAAAAGTACTCTCAAAGTTTGAAATATTCTCTAAAAGACCAGCCACAATGAAAAGTTTAAATATATTTAATAACAAATAATAAAATAACATGAAAATACTAAATATTTATTTACAATAAACACCAGAGTTTAAATCACAGGAAATATTAAAATAACACAGATGAACCGATTCACACAGATACAGAAAAACAGTACTTAGCTAATCTTGCTATACTGACTTAAAGAATTACTATTCCCCTGGTTAATTAGTAAAGCAAGGCAAGATGAAGTGGGTGAAAGATCCTTCTATGTTAGAGCCCCAAAACAGACTGCTCTGAGACTTATTTTAGTCCTGGATTACACAATGACATCACATACATCTGGTCATCTGACTCTGGTTCCCATACTAATCTCTTTTCTAGAAATTGAACCAGAATCTAGCACAAATGTGTCAATAACACACACACACACACACACACACACACACACACACACACACACACACACACACACACACACACACACACACACACACACACACACACACACACACACACACACACAGCTTTGATACGATCTTTTGCAGCTTCTGGAAGTCATAAAACAATTTCAACCTTCCACCCTTCCAGAGTCATAATTAGTTCACTCCCAAGGACAATACAGAAGGCTTCCTAGTATAGACTTTTTGTCGCTGGCTGCTTTGGGACCTGTGAGATACAATCTTTATGGCCTATCAAGTAATTTAATTTCAGGCTATTTTTCAAAGTTAGCCAGACTGACATTAACTTCTTCTCTTCCAGTATCTTCTGTTACAATATATTCATTTCAATAGTTACCACACAGTCTGGCATGCAGGTATACTTCTATTTCTGTCCAGCTGGACCCACCATTGGCACACTTTCCAACGCAAGCAACTTTACAAATACATTTTCAACACAAGCACCTGTACAAATCAGTTTGATATACAAATGACAAAAATTCTTTACAAAACTCCAGCTAGCTATGATGGCATATGTTACACATATACTTCCCTCCTTCTCCTGGCATAGCTGGCAATTCCTCACATCATCAGAATCACATTTTTAAGGCTGATGTATTTCTTCCTGTAATGGGTATACCAAATCTACTGAACTATGATTCCTTTGGAAACTGTGCTGGCAAGTCTGTTGCATCTGTTGTTACATACTGATTTGTTGTAAGAGGGGAAATAAGAAGACCTGAATTTATCTGAATCTGATTTGCCCATCACAGAAGTTCTTTCTTGATAAATACCAGAACTGTTTTGGGAAAGGCAATGGATGCTGGTGCACAGTTAAAAATGACTACAGGAATTACTGAAACTTCCTCATATGAAGTCTTGCTAAAGCAATCAGGATAGTCAAAATTAGAATAAGAACCTAGAATTCAGAGAAATTAATTTAATGTGGTCAAGGACGTGTGAAACAGATCTAAAACATGTAGCTGGCAAAAGAAATCTCTTCTAGAGGGAGACAGGCCATCATGAGAGAAGTGTCCAAAATACATTCCATAAATATTAACCCATAAGAGAGAATAAGAGGGGATTTCTCCAAGTTTTGATTGAAAATGGTAGTTATGTACTTACAATGCTGGATCCTTTTATCCACAAGCTCCTTTAAACTTTTCCCTCCCATAATATTCCTGTGTAGCTGCTTTCCTCAGACTGACTTTGCTACCTACACAGTCATCAGTGCTGCCTAAAAATAGGAGTGACTAGAGATAGAGAAGAGTTTCAAGGCAATCTTCCAGGTCCTCAGGAAAAAGAATTTTAAAAGGGCTGGAGGGAGGGATACTGAATTGGATGAAAGTGGCTGAAAAGATCCAGCATTGTGGTAACTATATAACTTCCATACAGTTCCGTTCATCCATATGTCTAAGCCAGCTGATAGGGCCAGAGTCTCAAGGTACCAAAGACTTAAGAGGTATCATGATAGGAGACCCTTGAGGATAGTGGTTCTGAAGGAAGCCCTGGTTCTGGAAATGATATCCAGTTTTTAATGTCTGGCAAATGTATGCAATGTAGACCAAGTTGCTACAGCACAAATTTCACCCACTAAAGTATTTCTGAAGAAGACTGTGGAAGTCACAACTGATCTAGTGGAATAAGCTTTAGGTTTGATTGGCAGAGATTTATTGTGCATAATGTAGACAAGGGAAATACAGTCAGATAGCCACCGGGAAAGGGATACATTGGAGACTTTCTCTTATTTGGAGTGAAAGAAAGAAAAGCAGGAAATCTTTTCTGAACTGTTTAATTCTGTGCAGATAAAATCTTAGCTGTCTGTGGACATCCAACATATGAAAAATATATTCTCCTCTATTGTAATGTTTTTGAAAAATAAAAGAAAAGCAAATATATTGGTTAGTTTAAGTCTGTTTGAGATGCAATTTTGCAAATAAAGAACAATTGTTTGGGAAGACAAATTCTATCCTTATGAAAAAGTAGATATGAAGGATCAGAAAGCAAAGCATATTCTTGCTGAGGTAACCACAAATAGAAATAAGTTTTTCCAAGAAAGACATTTCAATTGGGCTGAAGAAGCAGGTTAAAAGAAAGTTTTTCTTAGAGCTTCTGAAACAAAGTTCAGGTCCCAAGGAGGAACTCATTCCTATACAGGAGGACAAAGAAGAAAAAGGAGAAGAAAGGTCCCTTTCCAGATGGCCTTGCACTGCTTATAAAAAAACTATGGAAAGAGAAGCATTTCCATTGTGGTAGCTGGAAATGGCAGCTAGATGGACTCAAATAGTGTAGAAACTAGAACTTCTGATTTGAATAAATGCAAAAGAAACGGTAGAAAGTCTGGACCTTAAAAAAGTAAAGTTATGTAAGCTCGGTATAAAAAAAATTTCCATTTGCTGTGGCAAATCTTGTGAGCAGATTCTTTCTGGGACACAGAAAGAATACAAATGACATTATTGGACAAGCAGGAATCCTTGTTCATCAAGGGGCATGGAGAAACCACGCAGTTAACTTGAGGTTATGCAAGTCTGGATGAGGCAATCTGGAGAGGTGATAGAGAAGATCTGGTTGTGTATCTAGAAGTCGAGGCCTTAAGAAGGAGAACCCAATCTGTCGAGTGGAGTGACTAGCAATGAAGATTAAGGTGGCTTTGCATCTTGTCATTTTTCTGTAAGAAGCTGGGCATGAGAGGAAGGAGAGGCAAAACATAAAAGTCCATTTGGAGGTATCAGGGCAAAGAAGCAGTGTACTTTGTGTTGCCTGGGTTAGCAAACAGGTTGTAGCAAGGCTGGCCGCAGTAGTTGAAACTCTGTTGAGCTACCACTGGATTGAGATATCACAGGTGAGGCAGCAGAACGGACCTGTTGAGCCTGTTGGTAAGGTAGCTGGTCTTCCTGGGAATGTACATTGCTATCAGAAATTGATGCAAAGCAATCACTCATTCACCCATTAGCACACTCTGAAGGCTTCTCGGCATAGGGGATAGGCTCTGGTTCTTCCATGCTTGGTGATATACTATACCATGGACATGCTGTCAATCTGGATAGAAATCAAACCTGGATGCAAGAGGTCCTGAAATCCTGCAACTCAAGGAGTACTGTTCTCATCTCTTGAATATTGATGTGAAGTCTGCCTTTTTGTTGGTTCTAGGTTCCTTGGACAATCTTCCCCAAAACTGCCCCTCCACCCCAATGAAGAAGTGTCAATACTGTCCATCACTGAAGAAGGTGGAATAATAAAGGATCTTCCTAAATGAATGCTGCAAGAAGCCAAACACCACTGTAAGTTAACCCTGCAAAAATGAGTGATGATGATCAGAGCAGATGGGTGATGTAAGACCACACGCCATGTGAAAGCAGGCAAAGTGAACCATGATCATAGAGGAAACTATCAGGCCCAGAACCCTAGGTACTAAATTTGTAGGTGGAAAATGGTGAGGCAAAAGAATGTAGCCTGAGATTTTTAGAAACTGGATTCTCTCTAAAGGGAGAGATACTGCACACTTTGTTATGTCTAGATGGCATCCTATTAACTGAATTGCTTGGGATAATTTAATATTTGACTTGCTGTAATTTATAGAAATACCAAAGAACATGAAGAGCTGAAGCAAGTAGTCCCTTAACTTCAAGCAGGGATTCTTTTGTTGCAGCAGAAAGAGTCAACCATGTAGATATGGAAACACTCAAATCCCTTTGAATCAGAGGTCAGCTACTGCCATGCACATGGTGAACATCCAGAGGGCTATGGTGACACCAAAGGGCTCTAAACTGAAAATTATTGACTCCTAGTTGGAAGCTCAAAAATATTTGAAATGCTTTGACTATACTGATGTGAAGGTAAACATTCTTAAGATTTATTAAGCACATCCATTTGTTTGCTGAAAACATGGCAAAATCTCTTGCACTACAACCATTCTGAAAAGGGTTTTTGTTATATACACGCTTAGGCTACTTGTATCTAAAATAGGCCTGACACCCTTGTTCTTCTTTGGAAACAAAAATAATCTTGAATATCCTGTCCCACATTGATCTGGTGGGATCTCCTGGATGCTCTTTTTTTGAAAAAGAAAGTATTTCTTTTTTGGCCACCTTTTGATGATGGATGGAACATTTGGTAGCATGGGGAGGGAAACAGGAATTGTCCAGTCTCTGGATATTATCCTTCCCATTCAACTCCAGAGAGAAGCAGTCAGTAAAACTCTTTAGGGATGGTGGGGTTGCATGTCTATAAAGAAACCCCTCCCAGATATCCCTGGTTTTGCAGTCCACATTGACCTCTGGGTTTGCATCACTGAAGGGGCTTCCTCTGCCATGGCCACCTCTATCTAAAGTGGAATCAAAAGGTTGATGCATTTTTTTAAACCACAGGGATTTCCACAGTTTCTGGTTCCTGTTATATGATTTTTAAAGAGATTCAAATTTGCCACGTATGGTAGACAATGTATTGCCTGCCTGCTTGCACTTCAGTAATTTCTCTTTCATGTATGGTCAAAATGAGGTTGAGACATTATATAGGGAACTTGAGAAGGACATTTTAAAGTTGTCTGCAAAGTCACATAGGTAAATCCAAGTATGGGATCTCACTGTAATGCCTGCAGCCACACACAAGCCACTCTATTGCATATGTTATGCAAGAGCCACATAAAGACGTTAGTTAAATTCACAACAGTGTCCAAGGTGATCTCCAGTTTTTTCCTGGAGTTTGGTGTTGGTGGCTTCTTTAAAGAGGTTAAAGTCCACTCCACTAATCCTTTTGGAAGTGGTTCATGTGAGTGGTGTAGTTCAAAGCCCTGAGGTCAAAAGTACTTATGGCTTATGCCAGCTACTCCATTCTATCCATAGCCCTGGACAGACAATGGCTACATCATCTGTCAGCTTTTTCTTTAAGACAACTGCTATTATCAAAGAATCTGCCAAAGGACTCTTGGAAAAGAACTATCTATCCTTGGGAGGCCAAAGGATTTTATCAGCTTCCTAGTTATGGCTTCCAAAGAATCCACTTGCTGGCCAAGTCAATAAGACAGTCAGCAGACATAACCATCAAAGAAACAGAAGGTGCCTCAAATAAGACCTCTTCATCTTGACATAGTGAGTCTATAGCCAAGTTTCCCTCTGTCACATTAATGTAAGGATCTCACCAAATGTGGTATCTTCCAAAGTGGAATGGGGGAAGCCTCTTGATCATGCGAATCAGTGTCTGAATTGACAGAGTCCATGGTGAAGTCAATGTGTCTTTTTCTACGCATCCTTTTTCTTGGAATATTGGATGGGAGAGAATCTGACTCCTAAGAGGATTCTGTCTCACCTAACTGACTTTCCGGGGGCTATCCCCTTGGTTCTGACCCTGGGATTCATGATTAAGGGGAAGAGACACAGAAGGGTGGGTATAAATGACAGTAATGTAGTCTGCATCAATGATCACCAGGGCAAAGCTATCATCCTCCCCATAACTTCAAAAGCTGACACCAGTTCTGTCAAATCCAAAGCATCTCTGATGGTAGTCACCTTCCCAAGAAGACATCAATGTTATTGATTAAGGCTCACCAGAGACTTCCAGACTATAGGGCCTCAAGGAGGGGAATCAGTGCTGAAACCTTGAAGGCCAAAGGCCAAAGACTCTGGCACCAAAAAGGGAACCATATGAGATGCAGCCGAAGACTGTGCCAAGGACCCAGTGTGAAAATTTTGGTCCTGAGACCCAGCTGACATATATGGTCTTCAGTATCGAATGAGATGGATCTGAAATCCCTGGAGTCAAGGTCAGAAGAATGGTCAACACCAAAAGAACAGGCTCCAGGCACTGAGATGGCTCCAAGAATGATACCACGGTATAAAGAAAAAAATATCAATTTCAACAATTGGCTAAGCTTCTGGTGTCATTCAAAGGGGATCCAGTGTTTGTCAGCCTGGGATGACATGCTCAACAAGCCACGCTGCTTCGCTAGAGATGGCTTGCACCTGTCATCCTTAGGCTTTTGAATACTGGCCATGGCTCTTGCCACCCCCATAGTGCCTTTTTTAGGCAAGGCTCAAAAGACAAACTCACCACTGTAAATAGCACAAGTAACACAAAAAGTACAGTTTTGTACCTACCATAAATGTAGATGTTCGAGGATCCACATTGCTGCAGTCCTAACTATTGGGTAGTCCGCTGTCCAGTCGGCCCGAATACCAAAGTATATGGCTGACGTCGGTCAGGGCGCATTAGACTGACGTCAGTACGTCAGGGTACTAATGCGCATGACCGACGTCATATCCTCAGTCTTTTCTTGCCCCAGATGTCAGAAGACCCTAAAAGATAAGGCCAAAACCAAAACTCCCAACAAACCTGCACCAAAATATATATATACAAAATATACAAAATTAGCAGAATATAACCTCACCTACACAACCACCCCTAAACACAGAGGGGAAGGAGGGAGGGTAAATTGGACTGCAGCAATGTGGATCCTCGAACATCTACATTTATGGTAGGTACAAACTGTACTATGTTCTTCATTCCACATTGCTGCAGTCCTAACTATTGGGTAGAATCCCAAAGCAGAGGTAAGGGAGGCTGGCAAATCATAAGGAAGCAGGAACTGACAACATGCCTTGCAAAATAGCTGTGGCAAACCAGCCCTAGACTTAGAGTGAGAGGAAGGTGATAATGCTTAGAGAAAGTATGCACTGAACTCCAAGTAGCTGCCTCCAAAATATCCTTAGTTGCCACCCCTCAGAAATGCTGTTGAAGTGGCAGTAGCCCTAGTGGAATGAGGCCTAATCCCAGCTGGAATCTCCTTGCCATGATGGGAATAACAAAATGTAATGCAACACCCAATCCATCTAGAAATAGTTTGTTTTGACACAGGCTTGCCCTGAGAACTCAAAGCAAAAGAAACAAACAACTGCTGAGACTGCCTAAAGTCCTTAGTCCTGCTCAAATAATAACGCAATTGCCTGTGTACATCTAAAGTGTGCAAAATCTTTTCCCCTTTATTTTGGGGATCTGCATAAAAGTAGGCAAATGAATAGTTTGGTTTAAAGCCACACTAGAAACCACCTTAGGCATAAAGGAAGGATTAGTACGTAAAGATACCCTATCCTTATGAAAAATCAAAAAAGGCTCCACTGCCATAAGGGCCTGCAACTCAGAAACCCTTCTTGCAGAAGTAATGGCCAACAAAAAAGCAGTCTTCCATGACAAGTATTTCAAGTCAGCAGTAGCCGAGGCTCAAAAGGTTGTAGAGTAAGTTTCTCCAACACAAAATTGAGATCCCAAGCAGGAGTAGGAGCTCTACGTGGGGGTCTTATATTCTTTGCCCTCTAAGAAATTGCTTGAACAAAGGATGCGAAAACAATGGTGGGTCACAATCATAGTGAGCTGAAATTGCTGCAGCATGAATCTTAATGGAAGAGAAAGACAAACCTTTGTCCAATAACTCAGTAAGATATTGAAGAGCCACACTCAGATTTGGTTCAAATCTCCAAATTGTTTGCTGCACTCCAAAATAAAAATCTCTTCCATTTTTCATGTGACACTTTCCTTGTAGTAGGTCTCCTGGCTTGCATAATCACATTTAAAACTTGTTGAGGAAGTTGAGACCTGCTGTCTTTCAAAATAGAATATGCCAGGCTGTTAGATGAAGAGAGTGAAGCTTGACATTGAGCAGGTGACCGCCTCTGAGACAACAGGTGTGGAATCAAGGGTAAAGGCCATGGAGGCTTCTTTACCAGACTCCTCAGTAATGGGTACCAGTGCTGCCGAGGCCAATCTGGAGCTATTAAAATCATCCTTGGCTTGTCTTGTCTCATCTTTAGAAGCACCTTTGGAAGAAGAGGCAGAGGTGGAAACGCATACACATGAAGATTTTTCCAACTGAAAGAAAGAGCATCCACTTTCCAAGCTGTGTGATGAAACCTCTTTGTGCAAAACTTTGGCAGCTGGTGGTTTAGTGGAGAAGCGAACGGATCTATGTCTGGAGTTCCCCAGGACACTGTCAACATTTGAAATACATGAAGATCCAGTTTCCACTCGTGGGGATCCATGATTTGTCTGCTTAACACATCTGCTAAGGAGTTCTGTGCTCCCGGCAGAAACCTTGCCTGAAGAGTTAGTTGCAAGCTGAGCGCAGTCTCCCATAAAATCATTGCTTGCCTGCACAATGGGTAAGAATGTGTTCCCCCTTGTTTGTTGATGTACCACATGACAGTTGTGTTGTCTGTTAGAATCAACACCTGCCCTGGAAGAAGTAACTTCCTGAAAGCCATTAATGCAAACTGGACTGCTAACATCTCCTTCATGTTGATATGTAGATGCTGTAGTCTGGCAGGCCACTTGTCTTGTATCCACTTTCCATTTAGATGAGCTCCCCAAGCAATGTCTGAGGCATCTGTCGTTAGAATCTGACTCGCCTCTGGCCGGGTCACAGAGAGTCCCTTGTTTAGGTGACATTCCTGAGCCCACCACAAAAATTCTTTGAATGCAAGGTATTATTTGAATGACAGTGTCCAAATCCTGGCAGTGCTGTGTCCATACATTTTTGAGATACCATTGTAGCTTCCTCATATGCAGTTTGGCATTGGGAAGCACCAGAATACAAGATGCCATGAACCCTAAGGCTTGAAGGACTGTCCTTGCAGTCAGCCCGGACTGAAGAGATAGTTGATGGAAGTAACTGGAAAGATTCTTTTGTTTGTCCGGGGTTTGAAAGGCCATCTGGGCTGCTGTATTCAGTCTCACACCCAGAAAGCACATGTCTTGAGAGGGTACTAGACTGGACTTTATTTCGTTCACAGAATACCCTAGGCATCTTAGCACTGCTATGACATATTCCAAATGCTGTAGAAGGTCTTCCTTTTCTTGAGCCAGAATCAGGCAATCGTCCAAGTAAGGATAGATTTGAATTCCTTTTAGCCTGAAGAAAGCTATCACTGAGCCAGAACCTTTGTGAATACTCTGAGCAGTAGATAAGCCAAAGGGCAATGCAGAGAACTGATAATGAGAATTTCCAGCTCGAAAACGCAGATACTTTCTGCAACTTAGTCTTATAGGCACATGAAGGTAAGCTTCCTTGAGATCTAAAGTTACCATCCAGTGATCTTTGCCCAGCAGAGGTAAAAGCTGTTGTAACGTCAACATTTTGAACTTGGGAATGTCCAGATAAGTGTTGAGGATAGATAAATCCAAAATTGGTCTCCACGTGTTCCCCTTCTTGGTACTAGGAACAGGCGAGAATAAAATCCTAGGCCCCTTTCTGGCACAGGAACCGGCTGAATGGCCCCTATTTGAGTAACAGAGAAATTTGCTTGTGAGCCTCTTGTCTTTGTAGAGGAGGAATGTCTGGCATGCCTTTGAAAGGAGGCAAGGTATGGAAATAAAACCTGCAACTGGTGAATGATATCCAGAACCCATCTGTCTTGGGTAATTAAATCCCAATTTTCTTTGAAAAGAGACAGTCTTCCTCAGCAAAATCTCTTGCACTACAACCATTCTGAAAAGGGTTTTTGTTATATACATGCTTAGGCTACTTGTATCTAAAATAGGCCTGACACCCTTGTTCTTCTTTGGAAACAAAAATAATCTTGAATATCCTGTCCCACATTGATCTGGTGGGATCTCCTGGATGCTCTTTTTGAAAGAGAAAGTATTTCTTTTTTGGCCACCTTTTGATGATGGATGGAACATTTGGTAGCATGGGGAGGGAAACAGGAATTGTCCAGTCTCTGGATATTATCCTTCCCATTCAACTCCAGAGAGAAGCAGTCAGTAAAACTCTTTAGGGATGGTGGGGTTGCATGTCTATAAAGAAACCCCTCCCAGATATCCCTGGTTTTGCAGTCCACCTTGACCTCTGGGTTTGCATCACTGAAGGGGCTTCCTCTGCCATGGCCACCTCTATCTAAAGTGGAATCAAAAGGTTGATGCATTTTTTTAAACCACAGGGATTTCCACAGTTTCTGGTTCCTGTTATATGATTTTTAAAGAGATTCAAATTTGCCACGTATGGTAGACAATGTATTGCCTGCCTGCTTGCACTTCAGTAATTTCTCTTTCATGTATGGTCAAAATGAGGTTGAGACATTATATAGGGAACTTGAGAAGGACATTTTAAAGTTGTCTGCAAAGTCACATAGGTAAATCCAAGTATGGGATCTCACTGTAATGCCTGCAGCCACACACAAGCCACTCTATTGCATATGTTATGCAAGAGCCACATAAAGACGTTAGTTAAATTCACAACAGTGTCCAAGGTGATCTCCAGTTTTTTCCTGGAGTTTGGTGTTGGTGGCTTCTTTAAAGAGGTTAAAGTCCACTCCACTAATCCTTTTGGAAGTGGTTCATGTGAGTGGTGTAGTTCAAAGCCCTGAGGTCAAAAGTACTTATGGCTTATGCCAGCTACTCCATTCTATCCATAGCCCTGGACAGACAATGGCTACATCATCTGTCATCTTTTTCTTTAAGACAACTGCTATTATCAAAGAATCTGCCAAAGGACTCTTGGAAAAGAACTATCTATCCTTGGGAGGCCAAAAGATTTTATCAGCTTCCTAGTTATGGCTTCCAAAGAATCCACTTGCTGACATGCCCTCCTGCAGGCCAAGTCAATAAGACAGTCAGCAGACATAACCATCAAAGAAACAGAAGGTGCCTCAAATAAGACCTCTTCATCTTGACATAGTGAGTCTATAGCCAAGTTTCTCTCTGTCACATTAATGTAAGGATCTCACCAAATGTGTTATCTTCCAAAGTGGAATGGGGGAAGCCTCTTGATCATGCGAATCAGTGTCTGAATTGACAGAGTCCATGGTGAAGTCAATGTGTCTTTTTCTACGCATCCTTTTTCTTGGAATATTGGATGGGAGAGAATCTGACTCCTAAGAGGATTCTGTCTCACCTAACTGACTTTCCGGGGGCTATCCCCTTGGTTCTGACCCTGGGATGCATGATTAAGGGGAAGAGACACAGAAGGGTGGGTATAAATGACAGTAATGTAGTCTGCATCAATGATCACCAGGGCAAAGCTATCATCCTCCCCATAACTTCAAAAGCTGACACCAGTTCTGTCAAATCCAAAGCATCTCTGATGGTAGTCACCTTCCCAAGAAGACATCAGTGTTATTGATTAAGGCTCACCAGAGACTTCCAGACTATAGGGCCTCAAGGAGGGGAATCAGTGCTGAAACCTTGAAGGCCAAATGCCAAAGACTCTGGCACCAAAAAGGGAACCATATGAGATGCAGCCGAAGACTGTGCCAAGGACCCAGTGTGAAAATTTTGGTCCTGAGACCCAGCTGACATATATGGTCTTCAGTATCGAATGAGATGGATCTGAAATCCCTGGAGTCAAGGTCAGAAGAATGGTCAACACCAAAAGAACAGGCTCCAGGCACTGAGATGGCTCCAAGAATGATACCACGGTATAAAGAAAAAAATATCAATTTCAACAATTGGCTAAGCTTCTGGTGTCATTCAAAGGGGATCCAGTGTTTGTCAGCCTGGGATGACATGCTCAACAAGCCACGCTGCTTCGCTAGAGATGGCTTGCACCTGTCATCCTTAGGCTTTTGAATACTGGCCATGGCTCTTGCCACCCCCATAGTGCCTTTTTTAGGCAGGGCTCAAAAGACAAACTCACCACTGTAAATAGCACAAGTAACACAAAACTGAGGGTAATGCTGCTCAATGCCAGAAGTCTAAACCTCAAAATGCACACACTCGAGGCACTCCTCAGTATGGAGAAAATCGATATATGTGCAGTAACAGAAACCTGGTTTAAGGTTCCAGAGAGCACCCCAGCACTACCAGGCTACAACTCATACCATACATTTCGGCCACAAAACCCGCACCAAAATACAAAAGGCAGGGGCATATCCATATTCATCGAGGATACCCACACCTTCAGGTTAGTGACATAGCATGATGCTTCAGAGATCATCCACGCGCAACTAACAACGGACAAAACTGCAATTCAAATTGTAGCTTGCTACAAATCACCCACCATGTCCCAGGACCCCCATTCTGCATTTCTGGAAACACTGGGAAACATAAGGTTCCTACCAAACACCCTGATATTGGTTGATTTCAATTACCCAAACATTAACTAGGAGAACTACTCAAGTACTAACTCCCTTGCCCAACATTTCCTAGAATTTATAAACTCAAACACCCTGGATCAACTAGTCAACACTCCCACCAGAGGTGACAACATATTGAACCTGGTCATTACCAACATGGGCGGCCGGTGTTCCACACCAGAGGTCAACCCCTCACTGGTTAGATCTGACCATAAACGAATCACTTTTGATATCCACATTCCTCCCCCACCCCTGGTCAAAGAAACCACCGTGAAAAACTTTTCAAAAGCAAACTTTACATTACTTAAGACTGAGGTGGAAAGTTTCAAAGCCCCCATGCTAAAGGATAACGCTGCCCAAGTTACAAAATCCTTTACTAATGCACTCTACCGGCACCTACAAGAATGCATGTATCATGCTATCCCAAGCAAAACCAAGACTCACTCCTCCAAGAAAAGAAAACCAGTCTGGTGGACCCCTGCTATAAACAAGCTATACAATAGAAGGAGGAAACTAGTACAGAAAATAGTAAAATCCCAAAAAGGTAAGACATCCCTGATCAGTATCAGCAAGAAACTAGGATCCCTCATAAAATCATCCAACGCTAGCTTCGAAAGAAAAATTGCCAAGGACACCAAAGATAACCATAAGGCATTCTTTAGCTATGTCAAGAATCTAAGTGGCAATTCTCAGATCTGCTCAGAGTTAGTGCAGAATGGCACAAAATACACTGAACTGGCCGATATCACCAACATCCTGGCAGACAGGTTCAGTGCAAACTTCACCCCCTCTCACCCCCAAAAGGGCCCATAACCATACCAGAAGAATGTAGTACCCCTGAAATAACAGACACTCAGGTTAAAACAGCCCTTTCCAAAGCCAAAAACAGAGCATCAGTGGGACTGGACAGTGTCCCAGGCTGCATCCTATATGAACTCAAAGATGAACTAACCCCTCACCTAAACACACTGTTCAAACTCAGCCTCTCCACAGGCTACGTGCCCATAGAGTGGTGCACAGCAATGGTTATTCCACTCCACAAAGGTGGAGCTACAACAGACCCTGGGAACTATCCCCCTATAAGCCTGTCTAGCTTGGTCTGCAAGGCTATGGAGCGCATCATCATGGATCTCATTAACAGAGACATTGGGAACCTCCAAACACTGGACCCTACCCAGTTTGGCTTTGTTAAGGGCAGATTGTGCCTCCTAAACCTGGTGGACTTCATTGAGACAGTTACCAAGGCTATAGACAAGGGAAAGGTGGTCCACAGACTACCTAGACCTCGCAAAGGCCTTCAACACCATTCCCCATTCTGGTATTATAGACAAGCTCACCAGCCTGAACATAAACCCCTACGTCACGAGATGGGTTGCCAACTGGCTCATGGACAGAGCCCACATGGTAAGAGTTGTGGGAGCTAGGTCTGACTCCAAACCAGTTACAAGTGGCGTTACCCAGGGCTCAGTCCTAGGACCCCTTCTGTTCAGCATATACTTCTCAGAGGTACAGGCAAGCACAGGAGGTCTATGGTTGACCAAGTTCGCAGACGACTGCAAACTAGCGGCTATAATTGACTCTCCAGCTGATGCAGACATCCTCCAAAAGGGTCTCACTGAGACAGATACCTGGTGTCAATACCATGGCCTCAAGCTAAATGCCAAAAAGTAAGAAGTTATGTACCTACCATAACGTTCCATGTTAGTTGTCTTCTTCTCGACTTCTTTCTTGCTGGCTGGGTTCGGAGCCGATCCTTGGCTCTGACTCGGCCATCTTCAAAATCTCGAGAGCTACTTACTGGCTCGAGGCCCCCCTATATCCCATGATGTCTGGCGCTAGATACGCAGATCTCGTTTGGTAAGTCTAACTGCAGACATAATAATAATACAGGAATCCTGTCCTAGAATGCATAAATCCTATTGGAGAGACTACTAGTCAGAAGGAATAGCCAGAGAAGACTCAGCCAGTGATAAAAACATAAGGAACTCTTCTCGGTCTACTAGGATAGGGGGATGGAGGGTAGGACGCAAGAAAGAAGGCGAGAAGAAGACAACTAACATGGAACGTTATGGTAGGTACATAACTTCTTAATGTTAAGATGTCTATCTCACCTGCATTCTTGCTGGTTGGGACAGCGTCCCTAGCACCTCAATCCTGGGTGGCTCATCGGAACAGACTCTTGAGAACAGTGGAACCAAAATCAGCTCTGCTCCTGGAGGCCACGTCCAGCTTATAATGTGAAATGAAGGTATGAGGATTGGCCCATGTAGCTGCCGCACAAATAGTTTCCATTGGCAATCTTGCCTGAAAAGCCACTGAAGTAGCTAGAGCTCTAGTGGAGTGACTTTTGCTTTAGCAGGAAGCTCTTTATTCCTTAGCTGATATATAAATGTAATAATAGATGTCAACCACCTAGATAAGGTTACTTCAGACACAGGTAGACCTTGTTTACCCTCAGCATAGGACAGGAACAGCTGGTCTGATTTTCTGATTTGCTTAGTTCTATGCAAGTAAAAGCGCAACTGTCTATGAACATCCAACTGATGCAATTTGTATTCTGCTTTGTTGGAATAATTTGGAAAAAACACAGGCAGATCAATAGACTGATTCAATTACTGTTAGAAGAAACCTTTGGAAGGAAGGAAGGATTAGTCTTAAGAGAAACTCTGTCATTGTGGAAAACTAGATAAGGAGGGTGAACAGAAAGAGCCTGAAGTTCAAAAACTCTTCTGGCTGAAGTAATTGCAACAAGAAGAAGGGTTTTCCAAGAAAGAAACTTCAAGGAACAAGAAGCTGCAGGTTCAAAGGGGGGGGGGGGCAAAATCAGGGAAGCTAAAATCAAATTTAGATCCCACGGAGGCGGGGGATCTCTCACTGGGGGCCTGAGTAAAGTAGTCCCTTTGAGAAAAGCTTTACAAAGCTTATGGGACATAATACTAGTGTCGAATAGACCTGTATGAAAGTTTGAAATTGCAGCTAACTGAACTCTAATCGTGACAGAAGACGATCCAGCACGAAAAAGTTCCGCTAAAAAATCCAAAATATGGTGCACAGGGGCTGAAAAGGGATCTATATTCCTAGCCTCTGCCCAGAAAGAGAAACGTTTCCACTTACTAGCATAAGTCTTTCTAGTGGTAGACTTATGCGATGATAAGATGATTTCACGCACCGAGTGGGAGATGTTCGGAAGCCTGGCTAAGGTCAGAAGTGGAGCAACCAAGCAGTGAGCTGGAGAGATCGAAGGGATTGGTGCAGCCTGCACGATTGATGGATCAGGAGGTCTGGAACTGGGTCCAGGGTCCAGGGCTGCTCCAGAAGGTAATGATGCAGGAACGGGAACCAAATTTGTCGAGGCCAGAAAGGGGTAATGAGGATCATCTTGCATCCCAATGTGGTAGCTTTCTGTATTAATTTGGGAATCAGGGGGAACGGAGGGAATGCATAAAGAAGTCCCTGAGGCCAATCGTGAACTAGAGCATCTCTGGGGGAGTGTCCAGGAAGAGGGAGGAGAGAGAAGAAATTGTTGCACTTGCTGTTGAAGGGGGTGGCTAAAAGGTCGCAGCAAGGCTGACCCCATTTGCGGAAGATTTGGTCCGCCACTGTCTGATTGAGAGACCACTCGTGAGGCATGAGAATTGCTCTGCTCAGCCTGTCCGCTATAATGTTGGACTTCCCAGGGATGTGCGCTGCTATCAGAAACTGTTGGGAAGAGATCGCCCACCACCAGAGTCTGAGTGCTTCTCAACATAGGGGGTAGGACCTGGTTCCACCCTGCTTGTTGATGTACCACACTACCGACATATTGTCTATTTGAATTGTAATGGTCCCGGTGGGAAGAGAGTTGTGAAGAGCTTGCAACACCAAAAGCACGGCCCTCATCTCCAAGACATTGATATGCAGATGGTACTCGTGAGGCTGCCAGGTGCCTTGGACTGTTTTGCCCTGAAAATGCCCCCCCCACCCAATCAGGGAGGTATCCGTGGTCACCGTAGCCACTGGAGGAGGAAGATCAAATGGTCTGCCCTGAGGTACTGATGGGGAAACCATCCACCAAGCAAGATGGTTTTTGCATGTCTGTGTGACCATTATCTTGTGAGACATTGGAAGTTGCTGGAAAGACCATTGGGTGAACAGCATCCACTGAAGAATCCTCATATGAAAACGATCATGGGGGACTAGCACGATAGCCGCTGCCATGAGACCCAAGGTCTTTAGGACGAATCTGGCTTGAATTTTTTTGCATCCTAATAAGACCTGCACATGTTGGTGAATGTCTAGCACTCTGTCTAATGGAAGTCTCGCTGACATGTCCTTTGTATTTAAGTTTGCGCTTATAAAGATAATAGATTGACAAGGCGACAATGCAGACTTTTCGAAATTTATTGTGATGCCTAGTTTGGAGCAAGTTCGGATGGTGTAGTCTCTGGCTCGCAGCAGGTGATGCCTGGTGGTTGCAGTAAGGAGCCAGTCATCTAAATATGAAACACCTGGAATCCTTGCCGTCTCAGGTGAGCAGTAACTACTGCCAAACATTTGGTGAACACCCTGGGGGCTGTGGTGAGACCAAAGGGCAGAGCTCTGAACTGATAATGAGTGGCTCCCAGCTGGTAGCGGAGGAATCTTCTGGAGCATCTGTTCATTTTGATATGGTAGTACGTGTCCCGAAGATCTATGGAGCACATCCAATTGTCCTGACCCAGAAAGGGTAAAATGGACTGTAGCATGACTATCCGGAACTTCGTTCTTTGAACAGACCTGTTTAGTCTGCTGAGATCCAGAATGGGTCTCCAGTCCCCTATCTTTTTTGGCACCAAAAAGAACTTTGAGTAAATTTCGGATCCTTGCTGGTCTGCTGGGACTGGCTGGATGGCTCTTTTTCTTAGCAGTTTTGCAATTTCTTGAACTGCTTGATCCCTTAGATTGGGTGGAACATCTGTAAGGGATTTGTTGGGAATGAAGGGAGTGCAAAAGAAGGGGATTTTGTAGCCTTCGGATATGATAGACAGTACCCATTTGTCTTGTGTTATACTTTGCCAGGCTTTTGGGTACAGTGATAATCTTCCTCCGACTGCCTCCGAAGGTGGACAGCCGGGCAGCACCTCAGGGATGCTGGAAGGGCTTGTCAGAGAAAGATTCTCTTTGGCCCTGATTTTGCGGACCCCCTCTGCCCCAAGGGTGGCGTCTATTGTTGTTCCCTCCTCTGCCCCTGGAGGGGAACTCTCCACGTGTGTCAGGCATGGCTCCCTGGGGTTTCTGGAACCACATCTTCCCACTCTTCTGACCCTTGGGGTATGGTCTTGAAGGAGTGGAAAAATGGACTCCCACGGCACAGAGAGTCTTGCCTTCCTGCTCACACCTGGTAAGGGTATCCTTCATCTGCGGTCCAAAAAGAGCAGAACCATCAAAGGGGGTGTTGGTGAAAGATGCCCTGAAGGGTTCCGCAAAGTTACATAACTGCATCCAAGCATGCCTCCTCAAAGCCACGCCTGCAGCCCTACTCGCACCATCGGCTGCATAAGAGATGAGCCACATGGAGGAGTTTACTACCAAATTAAGTCGCCAACTGGCAGGCAACCTTAGCCTGGGCCCCCGCAGCTGATGGATCTTGAAGGGTATCTCCTAGCTCTTTAAGGAGATCCCTTTGAAGGCGGGTAAAGTGGCACAAGTAGTTCAGCAACCTCATGGAGAAGGTCGCTGAGGAAAACATCCGCTTCCCATATCTGTCCATCGTCCTAGATTCCTTATTAGGGGGATGGACAGACGAAGAAGTTTCAGCCAACTCCTTTTTTGTGGCTGCTGCTACCACCATGGCATCAACGGGAACACCCTTCATCAGAAATTGCTTGTCTTGTGGTGCAGTAATAAATTTTGTGGGTCTTTGGGGGGTTGGTTCCACTGTGTCAGGGGCTGACCACGCCTTCTGAGCCACCGCGGACATCATTGGATCGAAAGACGGAGACACCCAGGAGGTGGAGGGTCGGGAACCAAACGCGTCCAGGAATACCGACTCATCCTTGGAAGGGTTAAGGGTAGTCCAGTTCCCCCTCTGCCTAAGTATCTCAAGGATGTCTGAGAAAGAGACGTCCTCAGAGGGGGATCTCGGGGACCCTTCCGAATCCTCTAAGTCAGTATCTGAAGTGACAGACTCAGGGGAGTCAACATGCTTCCTCTTGCATTTCCTCTTTCAAGGGGGCTCCTCTGAATGATCAGGGGAGGCCTCGGAAGAGGAAGATACATCCAATGGAGTGCCCTGGAGCATTTGTTCCCCACACTTGTGGTCTGGAGGAGGGGCAGAGGCAGACGCAGGCACCATGGGGGGAGGAGCCAATGAGGCTGACCGTGGGACTGACTCAGAGGCCAGCACACTCCTCATGACCTCAAAGTTGTCCCTTCCCGATATCGGAGAAGGCTCGGGCTTCTAAGAGACCGGAATCCTTCCCGGCACCGAAAGAGACGGCTCCAAGGCCAATGTAGGAGCCGAACTCACCTGTGCCGAAGCTCCGAGAGGGAAAATGTGGTCGGACAAGGGTCTGATGCCACTCACCCCCTCGGAGCTGATGAGGGAGTCCCGGCGCCAGATCCCTCCAAGGACGGCACCATGGAGGAGATCGGAGCCACCGACAAAACCGAAAGGGTAGGTTTTGATGCCGACGGTCCCGCGATCTGAGCCCCAGCAAGCTCTGGCTCTGAACTCAAGGGATGAGTCGAAGGAGGAACTACTGCAGAGACAGGCGGAGCCAAACCCTGATGAGGGGGGCTAGATAACATTTTAGCCAGGGCCTGCGATTTCAGAAGCCTGCTCACCACTCTCTCCAAATCATGGTCAGATAGTCTAGAAGACCGAGAAGAGTGGGATCGGTGACTTCGCTCTGACTGCAACAGAGGCGACCCCGAAGCTGAGTGTATCGACTCTAGGGATGGTGATCTAGAGTGTTTTCGACTCCCTGACGGTTCCGATACCATAGTCGGGGCCGACTGGGAGATAGTTACTTCGGTTCCAGTCGGCACCGAAGTTGACTGGGAGATAGGTACTTCGGTTCCAGTCGTAAGCGAAGTTGAAGCAGACGCCACACCCGACGACGGCTCCGAACTGGGAGCCGGTGACTTTGTTGGCTTAGAGGGTTTCACTGACTGTGCCTTAGCCGGTGGCCCTTCAGGTTTGAGCAAACCCCTAAGGATTAGCTTATTCCTACGCTCCTGCAGGACTCTTGGACTAAAGGCATGACACACTGAACAAGAGTCCTGCAGGTGTAGGGCACCCAAACAGTAGACACAAGAAGTGTGACCATCTGTCAGTGACATCTTCTGACAGCATGAGTCACACTTCTTGAGTCCAGATACTTTCGTATCTTTAGACATTCCTGTAAAAAGAAATATTAATTACAGAGAAAAAGTAACAAAAGGGAAGTAGGTAACTAGTAAAAACACACACACCCAACACAAGTTACCACACCCTAACAGCACACACACTCTATTATCCAAGAAAAGGTAAATAGATCTACTAATCTACCACAATTTCTAATAAAAAAAATGGTACTTACGTATTATCGCAACCAGATTTTTGCGATAATACGGCTTGCTTCCCGGTGTGTGACTGTAACCAGAAATGTATGCAGAATCACACAGGGAATGTTATCTGTAAAAAAAACCCACTCTGTTGAGGTAGGAGTAGTGTAGTACTACAAAAATGACTGCTTGTTTGAACCTATGCCATTTCCCAACATCATGTCAGTCTTAGTGCTTTTCCAAGTCCTGTTATGTGTGCACGCAACAGAGCAGAGCTGCGTCTGCAGCATATATTCCCTTCTCCAGAACTAGCAGCCCAAAAGGGGTAAAAAGCAACTGACAGTTCACACACCATTCAAAAAGGGGGAGAAAGGTAACACCTACAGACGTGATTCAGTTATTATTAAACACACACATCACAGAGAGCAGGGAGTGAGAAATTTTCATGTGAAAAGGCAGAAGCACGAAAGACTGTTTCAGGAAAAGTAAAATCTTACAACCTGCACGTTTGCTACGGGGGACAAAAACATAGAGGTAGCCGGTCAGAATCTTTCAGATGACGAAAATAAAATCTGAGTACTGGCGATGAACATAAGGATGGTATATTCCCGATTAACTTAGCCTATACTGCGCTTGTAATCAGGAAGGCAGGATCTACCATGCGTTGCATGCAGCAGTATGTAGTTCACTGGCAAAGTGAGACATGCCAGTCAGGACTCCAAAATTTGGCAGTTAGTCCTCTCCCTGCCTCAAAACCATGTGTGCCACAATTTAACTTACTTACTTACACTCCCTTTTCCAGCTTAATAGACCTGCTGTCTCAGACATGGGACTAAATTCGCAACCGCGAAAATCTGGTTGCGATAATACGTAAGTACCAAAAAAACTACTACATAAAAATTGGAAACAAGGATTAGCCTCTAACTAAAACGGCTACCTTTAAGAAAAGAAACGGGGAGGGGGGGAGGGGAAAACTCTCTATCAAGAAAACGAGTTTTCAAGGGAAGAAGACTAAATACAAATAGATAACTACAACTACTGTAAGTACACTAACTATTCTAAACACCAACTATAATATAAATTTTTTTTTTATATACTAACAATAAAATTGAAAAATATGACCCGAGTCAGTAAAAGCAACCTCGCAGCAGAAGCAGCAAATGAGATCTGGGTATCTAGCACCAGGCATCATGGGATATTGGGGGGCCTCAAGCCAGTAAGTAGCTCTCGAGCTTTTGAAGATGGCCGAGTCGGAGCCGAGGATCGGCTCTGAACCTAACCAGCAAGAATGAAGGCGAGAGAGACAACTTAACATTGCATAGTTATCCCCTTTGGAAAAAACAAAGTACCCACAAACTACCACAGAGGTGGTAGCCCCCTAAAATATGGAAGACGTAATAAGGGATCTGGGGACTCAAGTAGACAGTAATCTCTCCTTTGATAATCACATTGCCAAAGTGGTTAGAAAATCCTTCTATGTGGCCCACCTAATCACAAAAGGGTTTGCATCCAGATCAAAAGAGGTCATTGTGCCCCTCTACGCATCACTCATCAGACCCATCATAGAGTACAACACCCCATTTGGGATGTACCTTAGAAGGCACCTGCAACAGCTGGAAAGACCACAGAAGTACCTCACCAAGAGGATCACTGGTCTCAAACAGATGCCCTATGCAGCTCGACTGAAGAAACCCCAGCTGTACTTGGTTGCATACCGCCTACTCAGAGGTGATCTATGCCTGACATACAAGGCCATGTCCAACCCAGAAATGATGGACATGCTCCACATAAAGAAAACCATATCCCCTCGAGCCACACGCTCTAGGGATCTAAACCTCACCACAACAATAAACAGGACATGCTGAAGGGGTAGACACCTGCCCCAGAGACTTCCCATGCTCTGGAACAAGATTCCAATCTACATTAGGCAGAGCTCCTCGCTAACACTCTTCAAGTGAAACCTTGACAAGTGGATGGGAAATAGAAAGTTTACCCCGCGGATCACTTCAATGGCCCTGCTGGACAGAGGCACAGGGAACTAATCTAAGGGGGTGGCGAAAGCCAACATAATTCCAGCTAGGCTTATAAATGCCTTCGGACAGATAGCCTAGTACCTAACTATGAACTTATGAACCTAAAATACGGACTGAGGAAGGAGCAAAGATGTGAAACTAAGGGCCAGCTTGCTCCACCCTTGAGACCAACAGGGACGGGAGTACACCCATCTAAATCAGAGTCTTTAATAAGGCCCCCATCATGCATTCCCAATCTAGATTGGATGCACTCATGAAGGATCTGAAAGACTGCATTAACAAACTAGAAGAGGCAGAGATATGAAGCAGGGAAGCTTCAGAGATTTGTCTACAATCAGTTCCAACATGGTCAGTACCAAGGACGATTCCTTAGCTGGAGTTGAGGAAGGGGGCAATTCTACTCTCGGCCAATGAATCACCAGCATCACTGGCTCTCCTTTTTGCCTTCACCTCCTTACATTTCTCTACTTCCCTCTATTTCTCTTTTGGAGCTTCTTTTTCTTTTCTTTTCTTGACCTATCACCTGAAGACTCTGGAGTAACAACCCCTTTATTAGTTTGTTTTTTGTGGTCTTCCAGGTAACGAGGTCTAAAGGCCTTACATATACGGAAGCCAGCAGAGAGCTGTTCCACTCCCTGGCATACCACGCACAACTCATGGTTGTCCTGAGGGGAATTTTATGACTGAGGTCTGTGTCTAATCACAAAGGTAGGAAATGAAATATAAAGGAAGTAGCTGCAGAGGAAGATTATGGGAGGAAAACGTGTAAAGGAGGTCGAAGCTGGAGAACTAGATTTGCTAGCTTGTATATGCCAAGTGGCCTGAAGACCCATCAGTCAAAGCAGATAGACAAGATGAGTAGGATTCTATCTTATGAAAGAGGTTTATGGTGAAGAAAATAGATGTCCTGGTGTCTTCAATTGAACCTGTTAAGATATGTCAATTGTCCAGGAAGAGATAAATATGGATTCCCTGAAGTCTGCAAAAAGCAACTACTGGAGCTAGGCATATTGTAACTACCCTTTGAGATGTAGAAAGTCCAAAGGGTAAGGATGTAAAATTGAAAATGTAATCCGGACACAAAAATCTCAAATAAAGCCTAAAGCTTTGTTTAGTGGAATATGATCTTATGCATCCTTGAGATCTACGGTTACTAAAAAGGAGTGCGATGAACGAAGAGGAAACAAAGACTCTAGGGTTAGCATTTTAAATTCTGGAAATTTTAGAAAGAAAGTGAGAAACTACAGTTGTGTAAGCAGCATTTATCTATAACTGTAGATGTTCAAATTCTTCACTGCTACAGTAACCTGTGGGATGTATTATGTCAAGGATAATGCAACCAGCCAGCCTCCAAAAACTTTCATCCCCTACCACACTGTCACTCTGGGTCTGAGCTTTCTGGAAGCAGCTATATAAATAGGCAGATTAGCTAAAAATCTACAGGACTTTCCTGCCTCTCAGTAAAAAATGGGGAATGTATCCTGAACAAACCATCAAACCATGTCTCTCTCTCTCTCTTTATATATATATATATATATATATATATATATATATATATATATATATAGCTATACACACACACACACATATATATATATATATATATATATATATATATATATATATATATATATATATATATATATATAAAACACAAACCGGAATATATCCCACAAGAACTATATACAAGAAGAGGGGTGATGGGTAGGCGTGAAGAATTCAAACATCTACTGTTATAGGTAAATGCAACTTACACCACTTTACTATGTTCATCACTTTCATTGATGCATAAGTGGGTAGAGTACCATGGCATATCCAACCTGTGTGGAGGAAGGACAAGGGTCTAGGAGACCCTGGAGAACAGTCCTACAAAGCCATCTCTGGACCTAGAACAGGAATCCAGCTTGTAGTGCTTTGTAAATGTATAGATGGAAGCCCCAGTTGCTGCCTTTTGAATGTTTTCAGAGGATACCCTTTTCAGCATGCCATTGTAGAATTTAAGGCCCTAGTAGAATCTGCCTTAACACTGCCTGGAATGAATTTTCCATGGTGAGAGCAACAAAGATCGATAGCAGAGGACAACCACCTGAAAATAGACTGTTTAGACACAGGTTGATCTTTCTTAGCCCCAGAATAGGAAACAAAGAGCTTTTCTAAAGGGCTTAGCTCTGACAAGATAGTGCCTTTGTTGCTTATGCACATCCAAAGTGTGTCGGATCTTTTCTCCAGTGTTTTTGGTTCTGGATAGAAAACATGGAGATTGATGGCTTGATTCAGAGTGAACTCTGAAACAAACTTGGGCATAAAAAAATGGTTTTACATGCAGAATGACCATATTTCTATGGAAAACCAGATAAAGTCCTCCCACCATGACAGCTTGCAACCCAGATACTCTTCTTGCAGATGTCAATGCAATCAGAAGAGCAGTTTTCCGGGTAATGAACCTTAATTCAGCCTGACTGACAGGTGCAAAGGGTGACAAACTTTGTTTTTCTATCACAAAGTTGAGTTCCCAAGGAGGAAGAACCCATCTACTAGGAAGTCTCAGGTGTAAAACTCCTTTCAGCAACTGTTTTACCACAAACAGAGAAGAATGGGGTAGATCCCTTTGCAAACATGTTGAAATGGCTGCAAGATATACCTTTACAGATAGAAGGTAAAGGAAAGATTATCATATGAACAGATGTCGGGTGATTCCTCCAGAGGGAAGACATGGGTCTTGTGGGAATCCTTGTATGGGATTTTTCTGCCACACATGCATTGTCACCTTCTTTTAGAAATAAAAGAAAATATTACCACAAGGTTTAGTGAAAAAAATAAAGGAAGGGCTTCTCAGGGGTACTTATATGCCCAGAATGCTAGTATACAAGCTGACTGCCAAAACTAAAATCACATTGTAGATGAAACACCTGTCAGAAGTTTTCAATGGCAAGAAAGTTCTGAATTTTAACAACCATACATCTCCTTACACCATCACACCCTCATGTTTCAACAGGCATATGGTGCGCAAGGAGGGCATCAAAAAGCTTTTGTATACTGACCAGATGTTCAATCCTTGGCAGGATATGTCCCAGCTACTGCTGCAGTGATCCACTGATGAGCATAGGTATGATCATTTGGCTAGTTTTACATCAAAAGGGAGAAATCTCAATGTTCTGTTGCCACAGGGAGAAGATGTCCATCTTTGTCACCGCAGACCTGTTTTGCAGAATGAACATGAGGTGGGGGATGATCAGTGGGCAACATGGAGTAATAATCTGACAGTTCTCTGATTCCAGAGTAACTGTATAGGGGTTAACTACTCCACAGATGACCTCTGGAGGAGAAGAAGGGAGATCTCACATTCAGTAACCCCAGAAGAACGAGTGACATCATATCCAGTGCATGATGTGCAACTGCATGTGTCGGGCACTGACTGCACTGCATGTTACTTTTACTAATTAGGAATCCTGAGTATGTTGGCTTCTGGTGACTGTCTTTAGCTCCTCACTGAGGCATCCATTATGAGTTACTGAGGTACAACCTGAAAATGTAACAATCACCTGAGGGAGATTCACCATTATATCAAAATCTCCAAGAGAATTGTTGGCCTCAAAATGGCTTCATGAGCAAGTGGCTTTTTCACAAGTTGTCTGTCTACCCTTACCTAACCACTACCTAACCACTAGAATTCTGAGATTGGCTGTATGCTATCCATATAGACATACTTGATGCAGTGAAGCTTTGGTACTACAGTAATGGTGATTACAGTGAATGACAGAAAGGCAGGACAAAACAGAAGTATTGGTCAGAGACATGTGTTGGAGATGTTTCAGGAACCCTTGTGAAACAGGACAGTGACATATTTAACACAATCACTAAGAGGGCCACAAAGTAAGTGTGTGTAGTATTCAATTTTTAAGTACGCTATACATGCCAGTGGTTATTCACATGGAATGCTTGTATTACTGTTGGCTGGGATCTCTGGGCTTTCCTAGCTGAAAGGAAATGGATTTTAGTGAAAAGCTCAACAGCTATCTGACTGGAGATTTTTACACTGGAGGCACTGATTCCTTCACAGAATGCTGGAGCTGAGGGGTATGAGTCCAACGTAAGAGCTACTCTTATGTAAACATTATTCAAACAATGCCTAAGGATAATGCTTTCTGTATGTTCATAGGTTCATAGGTAGGTACTAGGCTATCGGCCCAAGGGCCTAAGTAAGCCTAGCCAACAAGGTTCCCTGGCTTACGCCACCCGAGAAAGTTAATTTCCTGTGCCCCTGTTGAGCAGAGCCACAGAAGTGATCCCTGGGGTGTATTTCCTACTTCCCATCCACTCATCAAGATTTTTCTTGAAGAGTGCTAATGAGGAACTTTGCTTGACATAGATGGGTAGCTTGTTTCAGAGTACAGGAAGTCTCCGGGACAGGAATCTATCCCTCCAGCATGTCCTGTTTATTGTGGTGACAAGGTTTAGGTCCCTAGAGTGTGTAGCTCAGAGGGATTGGGATTTCTTTAGGTGTAGCATGTCCAACAGCTCTGGGTTTACCATAGCTTTATATGTTAGGCAGAGATCTCCTCGGAGTAGGCGATATGCTACAGAGTAAAGCTGGAGTTTTTTGAGACAGTCAGTGTAGGGCATCTGTTTGTGGCCAGTAATCCTCTTTGTGAGGTATTTCTGTGGCCTTTCCAGCTGCTGCAGATGTCTTGTGAGGTACATTCCAAAAGGGGCATTGTACTCTATAATGGGTCTAATGAGTGCCGAGTAGAGGGGAGCAATGACCTCTTTTTTTCCTGGATGAGAACCCTTTTATGATGAGGTGTGCCACACAGAAGGATTTCCTGACTGCTGCTGCAATATGATTATCAAAGAAGAGACTACTGTCCACCTGGGTCCTAAGGTCTCTTATCACACATTCGGCATTAAGTAGACTGCCGTTTAGGTGGTAGTTCATGGGTACAGAGTTTTTAACAAAGGGGATGACAATGCACTTTTTGGCATTGAACTTGAGGCCATGCCTCTGAAACCAGGCATCTGTTTCAGTGAGGCCCTTCTGTAGGATGTCCACATCAATTGGGGACTTGATTATGGCTCCTAGTTTGCAGTCATCTGTGAACTTCATTAGCCAGAGGCCTTCTGTGTTAGCCTGTACTTCAGAAAAGTAGATACCAAACAGGAGAGCTCCCAGGATTGAACCATGTGGTACTCCACTTGTCACTGGTTTGAAGTCAGATTTGGAGTCTGCAACTTTTACAATGTGGGTTCTGTCAGTGAGCCAGTTGGCAACCCATCTTGTGACATAGATATTTATACCTAGTTTAGTGAGTTTCGCTATAATTCCAGAATGGGGGATGGTGTTGAAAGCCTTGGCAAGGTCAAGATAGGCTGTGTGAACCACCTTACCCTCATCTATGGCTTTAGTGACTGCCTCAAAGAAGTCGATCAGGTTCAGAAGGCATGATCTGCCTTTCACAAACCCGAACTGAGTGGGGTCCAGAGTTTGGAGCTTACCAATATCTTTGTTTATGAGATCCATGATGATAAGTTCCATGGCCTTGCAGACCAGACTCGTCAGGCTAATAGGGCAATAGTTCCCAGGATCAGTTGTGGCTCCCCTTTGTGGAGTGGGATAACTGTTGCTGTGCGCCATTTAGTGGGCACAAAGCCTGATGTGAGACTATGATTGAACATGGTGCTTAGGTGGGGAGCCAGTTCGTTCTGAAGTTCGTGTAAAATGCAGCCTGAGATGTTGTCCAGTCCCATGGATTCTGTGTTTTTGGTTTTAGAGAGTACACTTTTTACCTGCATAGATGTGGTTACAGGGACTCTGCATTCTTTCTGTATAGATATGGGCCCTTTAGGGGGTGAGAGAGAGGTAAAGTTAGCACTGAACCTATCTGCCAGGATGTTGGCAATATCAGTTGGTTCTGTAATTTTTGTGCCGTTGTGCTGTAGCTCAGAGCATATCTGGGTGTTGCCATTGAGATTCTTGACATAGCTATAGAATGCTTTGTGATTGCCCTTAGAATCAGTGGCGATTTTGTTTTCGTAGCTAGCTTTGGAGTACCTTATAATGGATCTCAGCTTCTTACTGAGGCTGACCAGGGAGCTCCGCCACTCATGGGATTTTACTCTCTTTTGCAATGGTTTCTTCCTTCTGTTGTAGAGTTTGTTTATGGCAGGGGACCACCAGATTGACTGCCTTTTTTTGGAGGAAAGCATCTTGGTTCTGTTTGGGATAGCACAATCCATGCACTTGTGTAAGTGCTTATAGAGTGCATTTGTGTAGGATTCAGCAGTCGTAACTGTATTGTCCATCTGCATGGGTGTCATGAAGTTTGCCAGTTCTGTCTTAAGAAGCATGAAGTTGGCTTTGGAGAAATTTTTTACCATAGTTTCCTTAATGGTGAGTGGGGGTGGGATGTGGATATCTAGGGTGATTAGCTTATGGTCGGATCTGACCAACTAGGAGTTGACTTCAGGTGTGGAACATTGGTCACTCATGTTGGTAATGACTAGGTCTAGGATACTGTTGCCCCTGGTGGGGGTGTGGATAAGATGATCCAGGGCATTTGAATTTATGAATACCAGAAAATGTTGAGCGAAGGAGTTGGTACATGAGTACTTTTCCCAGTTAATGGTGGGATAGTTAAAATTGCCCATTATTAGGGTGTTTAGTTGAACCCTAATATTTTCCAGTATATCAAGAAATGAGGAGTGGGAATCCTGGGGCATGGTGGGGGATCTTTAGCAAGCTACAATTTTGATTGCAGTTTTACCCAGAGTTAGTTGCACTTGGATAACCTCAGATGCATTATGCTGCACAACTAGCCTGGAGGTGTGGATATCTTTAATGAATATGGACACACCTCAGCCTTTGGTGATCTGGTCCAGGTTAGATGGCCGAAAAGTATGGTATGAGTTATAGCATGGTAATGCAGGGGTGCTCTTTAGAGCCTTGAACCAGGTGTCAGTCACTGCACAGGTATCGATGTTCTCCATTTTAAGGAGTGCCTCGAATGAGTGAATTTTGAGATATAGACTTCGAGCATTGAGTAGCATTATCCTCAGTTATCTCGCCTGTTCCTGTTACGGTGGTGAATTTGTCATTTAAACCTTGCCTAAAAAAGGCACTATAGTGGCAGAAAGACCTTTAGCCAGTGTCCGGAATCCCAGGGGCAACAGGTGCAGGCCATCTCTGGCAAAGCATCGTGGTCTGTTGACCATGTTGTTCCAGGTAGACAGATACTGGATCCCCTTAGAATGACACCAGAAGCTTATCCAGTTGTTGAAGTCAATCATTTTGTGCTTGTACTGCGGTATCATTCTGGGAGATGACAGGATGCTACTCAGGGCTAGGGTCATACCTGCCTGGCCTTCAAGATCGGAGAGCTCTTCCATGTATCTTTTCATGTAGTCCAGGGAGGTACAGTACAGTCCAGCTGACAGTAACCTTCTTTTTGTTTAGCCTGGTGAGTCAGACATCAGTGTGCCTGATTATAGAGTCACCTATGACTAGTGTGTTGGGTACATTGTTTTGCCTTATGGGCTGCAGTTTATTGACACACTGAGTCTGTAGGCTATGTGTCATTTGGGTTGTGTTGGGGGGTGGAGGTTGCTTGTGTTTCTGCTTTGGAGGTCTCCGTTGCTTGAGCAGATTATTATTGAGAGCCTCTGTGAATGTTTTTGTGTTTCTATGTGTGGATTTTGGTGATGTAGGTTTAGTGGGACTATGTGATGAGTGTGGTGTGGTGCAAGTGTTTACCTTCTCCTCTTGACTGTCAAGTTCAGTCTTGGCTGGAGAGAGCTTTACCTCCAGTTCGGCTAGATAAGTGTATCTCTCACAGGTTGTGGTGTTGTGTGGTAGGAGGAGAGGGTTGTCTGTGTACATGAGGCAATTGCTACATTGCCCCAAGATGCCCAGATTCATCAGATAGACAGGAGAGAACACTGGGAGCTGACCCTTGGACATGCCTGAATAAAAAACTACTTTCCTCTAGACAAGTGAGTAAAGTGAGTATAAGAGCTGCTTTTCTCTAAGCAAGTGAGGAAAGTAAGTACAAAAACTGTTTTCCTCTAGATAAAGAGGAAGGTTGAGTGCTGTAGTAATTTGTAGCTTATTTAGTGCTAACAACAAGTTTTGAACAAGTGCTGGGCACGAATAAGCAAATTCAAGTGCTAAAACAAAGAATATGTACGTGGATCTTGTGGTAGATAAGCTACCTAGTGCTTACCACTCCCACTGATAAGCTAGAAGGCTTCCCTCCAACACAGAATGGCTTGGTGGGGCTCAGAAGCTTACAAGCAGTCCTGGATACAGCAAATCTGTATCTGGACTAGACTAGTTACAGGAAAGGTGGGAAACAAGTGCAAACATGGGCTTTTAAACCAGAAGGTTGAAAGAGATGCCTGCTTACCACTCCCACTGATAAGCTAGAAGGATTCCCTCCAACACAGAAGGGCTTGGAGGGCACAGAAGCTTACAAACAGTCCTGGATACAGCAAATCTGTATCTGGACTAGACTAGTTACAGGAAAGGTGGGAAACAAGCGCAAATGCAGGCTTTTAAACCAGAAAGTTGAAAGAGATGGAAAAACTGCCAAACGGCCAATAAACTACAATTTCTGGGCCAGAAACCACTCTTGTGGTAGACAGGCTACCTTGTGCTTACCACTCCCACTGATAAGCTAGAAGGCTTCCCTCCAAGACAGAAAGGCTTTGGGGGCTCAGAAGCTTACAAATATCTTGATGGAGGAATAGGACAGCCCTGTATGTAGAAGCTCTGCAAATACTCATAGATTAGCAATGTCTACCATATCGACATATCTTTTCCTCTTTCAGCACTCAAATGAACAAACCTTTTTTTTTTCCTGCATAGTTCCTTCTCTGTGAAGGTGTCTGGCTTGAGGATAATGTGTTTAACCCACCTTTGGGAAAGCTCTGGATTAGTTGCTGTGCTGTTCCATGCAGTGTCAGTTGCGCGCTTTAGGTTTGGATGCATGATGCTGTTTTTGTTCTGGTGTTAACATCATCAGCATCAGGTATGTTTTGATCATTTGTCCCGAGACATGCTCAAGGGTTAATGGGGGTTACTTGTTCGGTTTTGCAGTTTTATCAGGCTATCCTACGCTCCTCCTGACTTTGAGTTTAGTAGTACAAGTGTATACTATCAGGAATGCATGCCATGGCTATGTCAGACCTTGGGGCGTCTGGGAGAGCGAGTTGGTTTGCCAGTGGGTGGGTGGAATGTCCTTGTGCAGAATTTTTTGAGAGAGATTTGAGAGGGAAAGTCTATAGATCTCATCATTCCATTCTCTGCTTCATGGAGAGTCTTTTGTGATGGCCATAGTGTGTGCCGGTGTAGTAATCCATTCGTTAGGTGTAACTGCTTAACATGTCCATTCTGGTTACCTCCTTCCTGGTACCTTGTATTGCCTGCTGTAACTGATGTATCAGAGTCCCCTTTGCTTCCAAAGTCATTCTGCATAGGGGTAGGAATGAGTGCCTCCCTGTTTGTTGATGTGATTTATGACTGTGGTGTTGTCTGTCCTTATCATCAAATGGTCTCTTTTTGAAGAAGTTGTGATTTTGCCAGCATTTGTTTTTTTGCCACAATGACTTTTAGGTTGATGTTGATTGCTTGCTGGTCCAGTGTGTGTCCAATCCTTGTACGCATTTGTCCAGCATGTGAGCCCCCCATGGGAGTGCCTGGTTTTCTGTGTGATGGATTTGGCTTGCTTGATAGTTGTGAAAGGGCATGTGGACGGGACCGGCATGCTTGAGCCCACCATAGGAACTCCTGTTTGAGGCATGCATGGAGTATTGAGGAATTTCTGCTTCTAGTGTGTGCCTGTGTTGGGACCATAAATGCCAGTCGTATACTTTTCTTTTATTCAGCCATATGTGTTACCAATTATTTGAAGGATGCAGTGAGGATGATGCTGCTTTTTCTTCTTTTTCTTTGTTGCAAAGTTTAATCCTTGGTCTTTGTTTTGTGGTGGGGAGAAGTTTTGTTTGTTTTCTGTTGCCAGTTAATTCCAAGTTTGTCCTTTTGTCCCGTTGTTGGCTTCTGTCTTTGTTTGGTTTGGTATTGCCAGTTGTTTTTCTAAATGTTTGTGTTGTAAATATGTTGTTGTGTTTTTTTGATAAGCTTGCCATTGTGTTCCCTGTGTTGTTTTGTTGTCCCCTCCTTGATGTCTGCAGTTCGCCCAGGTATGGATAAATTCTGTCTGAGTCAGGCGGCTGTGTTATTGGGCAATCCAGGAATATTTTGGTGCAGAAGGTGCTCAGTAAGTGTCAAAGGGCAATTGATAGAGCCATGTGCCTGCAGATCCTGCAAGAAATCTGAGGTATCTTCTGCAAATTGGTACCTTGCCCATGCCGGTATCTGTACTCAATAGGGTGTTACCCAGCCAGCACTCCTGCCCAGCATGGGAAGAAGCTTGGAGTATCATTTTGACAGATTTTAATGATGGTTGGATGATGTCCTTTTTTATGATGGACAGGTCTTACCAGCTCCATTATTTTGTTTTGTTGGAATAGTCTTTTTCTAGCTTGAGTTATTTACTTTGTGTAATTATCTATCCACTTTCTGTTCTTAAGCTCTCATTTTGTGAAAGAGTAGGTCTGTTTTGATCTTGAGGCATTGGAGCTCGAGGCATTATCCTGGTCTGTGGTGGAGGTAAAACCGTATCCTGGCCTAAATATTGTTGCAGAACTTAGAATAATGTTTGTAGTGCCCAAATATGCAAATAGTTTCTATTTTTTCGCCTAATGGTGCTGCTATTTGTGTTATAGACTGTGCCCTTGTAGTCTCTGTGAGCTGTAAGTAGTGGTGCTGTTGTCTGCCGGCCTGTGTTCTCTGTTCCTCACACTGTCTCCCTTCTGTCGGCCTGTCTCTGGGCTTTTTTGGATTGATTTCTATTTCTTTCCTTTGGGGGGCTGCCAATGCCAAAGGGCCAGTTTCTCAGGAAAGGCAAATATTTTTCTGCTAAACTTTCTAACGTTGTACCTGGTTTAACCTATGCATAATATTCTTCACCTTCTACAGATTTTTCATTAATTGCTGGCTCTTCATCCATAACAAACGGCAAACACTTCAAACAAACTGGATCCTGTTCACTTTGTGATGAGCCATAATATGATGTTCCCTTCAGCCATGGACCTAACTTTATCACCATGCATGTCATAGCTGATCTTAATGAAGCCTCCAGTGCATCATAGCTACCAGTGCTTTAATTTTACATAGATAAGGAATGTCTATTAATTATTTTATCTCTGGGATTTTTTCTATATAGTCAAGCATTATAAGCTTTTGTATCAGAGGATAGCTTTTTATAAACTGAAACTTTGTAAACTGTGGTATGAATTTGACAAATGCTGTCCATGAAGGACATCAGTCCTGGTTACAGCAAATATGTATCTGGACTAGACTAGTTACAGGAAAGGCAGGAAACAAGCTTATACATTTTTTTTTGGAAAGTTGGAAGGGAGAAAGGAAAAACATAAGATAATTCAAAATTAAGGACCTAAGTGGCTTGCCCTTAACAAATGTTCTCTCTGTATTAGGTAGAATGTGCTAGTGACACTAGACTGGAACAGAGCTGGGACAGAGCTGAAAAGATGGGACTGGTAGGAGTGTCTGAAGTCAAAGTGTGATCTCACTGTACTCGGTTGAATGAGCAAATGAGATAGACCCAGGAGGAGTGTTCAAACACAAATTTACAGGAGAGGCGGGCAATTCCAAAGCCAATAAGAAACTCACTGCAGAGACAGAGAGAGACCACAGTATTCTATGAAACAATTAAATAGAAAAATAAATAACTACAGAGAGACACAAACCACAATATTCAATGAAACAATTAAATAGACAAAAAAATAAAATGCAGTACAATCTTTAACACTGCAAGTTTGTACTTAACACAGCTAGTAATGCAGTTCATTGTAGGCATGTGGCACAAGCCAAACAACTCAAGATATTGAATAGTAATAAATTCAAAGATATGTGACTAACACTTATAAATACAGAGAAACCCTCTAGGTTAAGAGTGTAACACTGAATATCAATGAAGTCAAACACAATAGCCCCCACTAACTGCAGAGACAGAGAGAGATCACAGTATTCTATGAAATAATTAAATAGAAAAATAAATAACTACAGAGAGACACAGACCACAATATTCAATGAAACAATTAAATAGACAAAAAAATAAATAAAATGCAATACAATCTTTAATATTGCAAGTTTGTACTTAACTCAGCTAGTAATGCAGTTAATTGTAGGTATGTAGTAGAAGCCAAACAACTCAGATATTGAGCAGTAATGTGTGTGTGTGTATTTGTATGCATTTTATGTGTGTGAGTGTGTGTGTGTGTGTGTGTGTGTGTGTGTGTGTGTGTGTGTGTATATATATATATATATATATATATATATATATATAGATGCATGGTACGTAGTGTGACCTTAATCACCTTGCTAGTGGTTTTCTAGCTGAAAGGGAATGGGGGTTCTAGGGGGAAACTCAAACCTCTTTGTATAGAGGCTCTTGTTAGTCCAGGGGCAGTGGCACTAACATGAAATGATACAGGCCTAGGTTCTCCATCTATCATGGCCATACATCTCAACTGTACAGATTTTCGCAGAATGTCCAGATTTTTGCATTATATTTTTGGTCTGTTCCTGATAAAATGTATGGTTTTCTGGCAAGTCATTGAGGATTTAAGTCACTAAATAATGCTAAATAATGACAGACATTTGAGTTTCAGACTTTATATCATCCAGAAAATGCATAATAATGTAAAATATGTTATTCTAGCAACTTTCTAAGTTTATAGGAGCAATATTTAAATTTTGTCCTTATTTGTCCCTCTATTCTTGCTAGCTTTGTCCACATATCTTGTACTGAGAAGTTGAGAGGTATGATCATGGCAAGACATATTCAGAGTTCAGCATGCAATGGACATTGGAAGGTCATATCACGTACTCACTTCCACAAGTGACATAACCTACTCAAGAAAGCCCGTCTCCCCTTGAAACCATCACTCCTATGGAGTCTCTTGTTACCACTAGGAATTTTCCACAACCTTCTATTAAGGAGAGGTAAACCATCAGGCAACCAAGCCACTGCTTGAACTCAGGTCTCCTGGCTCATAGTCAAGACTTTATCCCTCTAGATCAACAGAGATGGCAGTAGTAAATTTCTGGGTAAACAGAATTACAACAGTGAGTTCTTGCCATAGATATACTATCTTAAATCTTTATCTCCAAAAGTTAAAGCCTTCTTACAGAACTGATATGGAATGACCCACTTATAAAGTAAACACTAATGTCCTTGCTTTACTCATGAACTATCATGAGCTATCTATCAACCCCAGCCCTCTGTCTTCAGAGAATACCTGCTTTTTTTTTTCTGGAAGATGCTACAGTCCTAAAAGGTTCCCTTCGAGTGCCTGAATGTTTAAACCATCTGTGGCTTAACACGTCTCTTCTGTTTACAAGTAAAATATAAATAAATACATTATTCATGTCAAAGGTTAGCTATTTGGAGGTTTAAATCAGATTACTAGCATGCAAGCCTATCATTACAAAACTTGAAATGGTCTGTGAACGTGAAATAAGCACTACTGTGCTGTTATAGGTGCTCAGCCTTTTACTATGAATGCTGTTATAAATGTCCAGTTTTCAGCTGTGATCAGGATTTTTTATGGGCAAGATCTGACCATAGCAAACCTTAGAATTTTTTCCTTTGACAAGTTTGAAAACACTAGTAACTTTGCTCTAGACAAGCCTATGTACCACTGCCAACTCATTTGCTCTTCTGTTTCATGACAGAGAGGTATATCAAAGAGAATGCAGGCATGACTGCTAAATTAAAATGCAAGAGAATGTGTTCATTTTATTTTACTTATTTCACTTTCTCAGCATAGATATTTAAAAATAAAAATTAGTTTATGAACTCTACATAACACGGGAACAGCATTTGTGGTCAACCAGTAAAGCTCCCACATGCAAAATACTTTAAACTGAGTACAATAAACTAAACCAAAACAGAGATTGCTGGCAGAATGCAGACTAAAAGCCTAACTGCTCTTGAGCTGACAGAGTAAGTGCCTGTCTGGTTTTGTGGTTTAGGTTAACAACTGGTTCATTTTCTTAGAAATATCTTAATTACATGGAAAAATTGTCTCCAGGGCAAATGCTAATCTACATTCACAAGAATGTAGGTGGTTAAAGGGATATCTCATTGTGGTATATACATATAAGATTCTTATTGACTGCTTGTGTCTAAAAATAGCAAATAATACATGCCACTTCATGTTACAGACATGGATAACAGTAGAGGCCAACTACAATGAACTGAGAAAGCAACACATTTTCAGGTAGAATAGTGTGTCCTTGGAACTCTAACTGAATAAAGTTAGCTAGCATGTGAGCATAAGTTATGTGTGCAGGTATGGATGGATAGATAAGGGTATGTGACAATTTACTGAATAGTGGTACACTGCAAGTCATAACAACTGAACAGAACATCTTGAAAAGTCAAAATGCTGAAACTTTACAATACTGAACTCAAAATTCCTACTAAAAGCATACATATATTACATACATACACCACACAAGTACACAGCCACTCCACAAACAATATCACTTCCCTGTTAGTAAACAAGTGCTAAAATTGGTCATGCAAGGCAGAGGGCATGTCCAGCTACCTACATGAATTGGAGTAGGTATTTTGATTTTAGCATTTTAACATCTTTGCATTTTGACATTCTAACACCTGTTTTCAGTTATCTGTTTAAAAGGAGGCAAGCAAATCTATTTGAGGTGTTACCCACAACTGGATCAATTCCATAAAGATCTTTTCATTCAGTTTCTATTCATGTGGGTCTGATCTGGTTGTTCACCTTGTCTCCCAGTACATTTTTCTCAGAAATAATGTAAGATACTTGGTGGGTTAAACCATGCTAAAGAGCTACCTCCCAAACCATCAAAGGCAGCAGATACAGAAGTAAGATCTGATGCTACCCTATTTATATGTCACACCACTGTGGTGCTGTCGTTACAAGTAGAGGTCCTGGGGACAACTGATGATGAAGAGATTTTATGGCATGGGTCAGAGCTAATAAGAAGTTATGTACCTACCATAACGTTCCATGTTAGTTGCCTTCTCTCGCCTTCTTTCTTGCTGGATGGGTTCGGAGCCGATCCTCGGCTCTGACTCGGCCACTTACTAACGCTCGAGAGCTAATTTTACCGGCTCGAGGCAACCCTATATCCCATGATGCTAGGCGATAACTACCCAGATCTCGTTTGGTAGCTGAAGAAAAAATTAGGCAACATAGTCCTCCAACTGGAGAGGAGGAGGAAAAGGGATAACCCCACCAAAGATCCCAATCTAAGCTAAAGTTACACTAGGACAAGCTATTAGGCTGGCAATGCTAGATCAGGACTCTTCAAGGAAGAGGAAAATCTTCTCAGTCTGTCCAGGCTAGGGGGATGGTGGGTGGGACGCAAGAAAGAAGGCGAGAGAAGACAACTAACATGGAATGTTATGGTAGGTACATAACTTCTTAATGTTACGTTGTCAATCTCACCTTCATTCTTGCTGGATGGGACCGCGTCCCTAGCACCTTCATCCTGGGTGGCTCATTGGAACAGACTCTTGAGAACGGTGGAACCAAAATTTGCCCTATTTCTGGAGACCAAGTCCAATTTATAATGCAAAACAAGGGTATCAGGAGATGCCCATGTGGCTGCCGCACAAATAGTGTCTATTGGTAGCCTGGCTTGAAAGGCTGTAGATGTAGCTAGTGCTCTAGTTGAATGGGCTCTTGGCCTAGAAGTCAATTCTCTACCTCTGAGCTGATAAATACATGTGATCACAGAAGACAGCCACCTAGATAGGGTTACCTTAGATACCGGAAGGCCTTTCTTATTCTCTGTATAAGATAAAAACAGTTGATCAGATTTCCTGATTTGTTTAGTCTTGCCCAAACAGTAACAGAGCTGGCAATGAACATCCAGATAATGTAGTTTTTGCTCCGCCCTATTAGAATAATTTGGGAAAAAAACTGGGAGATCAATTGATTGATTTAAATTTGTCTGCGAAGCCACCTTGGGTAAGAAGGACGGATTAGTCCTAAGAGAAACTCTGTCTTTGTGGAATACTAAATAGGGAGGACGAATGCAGAGGGCATGAAGCTCAGATACTCTCCTAGCAGATGTAATGGTGACTAGGAAGAGTGTCTTCCAGGAAAGTAATTTCAATGAACAGGAAGCCGCAGGTTCAAAGGGGGGAAGAATCAAGGATGTTAAGACTAAATTTAGATCCCACTGTGGTGGAAGATCTTTGATCGGGGGCTTAATTAAAAATACACCTCTAAGGAATGCCTTGCAAAGCTTATGGGACATGATGCTGCGGTCTGACAGGCCTATATGGAAATTTGAAATGGCTGCCAACTGAACTTTTACTGTGGAGGAAGAAGATCCTGAATGAAAAATTTCAGCTAGGAAGTCCAAGACCGAATGAATTGGAGCACTAAAGGGATCTATATTCTTAGCCTTTGCCCAGAAGGAGAAACGTTGCCATTTACTAGTGTAAATCCTTCTGGTGGAAGATTTAAGGGATGCTACTATGATATCCCGGATGGGATTCGAAATCATAGGAAGCCTGGCTAGGGACGGAAGTGGAGCAACCAAGCAGTGAGGTTGAGAGAATGTAGGGATTGGTGCAGCTGCCCCGACTGATGGGTCAAAAGATCTGGGACTGGATCCAGATGCCAAGGCTGTACCAATAGATAATGGTGCAGGAACGGAAACCATATCTGTCGAGGTCAAAAAGGGGCAATGAGAATCATCTTGGCTTTCAAGTCGGTTGCTTTCTGAATTACTTGTGGTATTAGCGGAAGGGGTGGAAATGCATAGAGAAGTCCCCGAGGCCAATCTTGGACTAGAGCATCTCTGGGGGGATGGCCTGGAAGGGGGAAGAGTGTGAAGAAGTCGGGGCATTTGCTGTTTTGAGGCGAAGCAAAAAGATCGCAGCAAGGAAGGCCCCACTTCTGAAACATCTCTTCCGCCACAGATTGTTTGAGAGACCACTCGTGTGGCATGAGTATAGCTCTCCTCAACCTGTCCGCTATGATGTTGGACTTCCTGGGGATATGCGTTGCTATCAGAAACCGCTGAGAAAAGATTGCCCATTGCCAAAGTCTGAATGCCTCTCGACACAGGGGATAGGACTTGGTTCCGCCCTGCTGGTTGATATACCACACTACGGACATATTGTCCATTTGGATTGCAATAGTCCCCAGGGGAAGAGAGTCATGGAGGGCTTGCAACGTTAAAAGCACTGCTCTCATCTCCAGGACATTTATGTGCAGGTGGCATTCGAAAGGTTGCCAAGTGCCATGGACCATCCTGCCCTGAAAATGCCCCCCCTCACCCGATCAGGGAGGCGTCCGATGTAACCGTGGCGACTGGGGAGGGAGGAACAAAGGGTCTGCCTTGATGGACTTGAGGGGACAACATCCACCAAGACAGATGACTTTTGCAAGTTGGAGTTATTATGATCTTGTGATGCATAGGGAGTCATTGAAAAGACCATTGGGCGAAAAGCATCCACTGTAGAAGACGCATGTAAAAACGTGCAAGAGGAAGAAGTGTTATGGCGGCCGCCATAAGACCCAATACTTTCAGGACATACCTGGCCTGAATTTTGTCGCTCTGAAGAAGAACATGGACATGGTTTTGAATATTTAAGACCCTTTGATCTGTTAACTTTGCTGAAAGTTGTACGGTGTCCAAGTTGGTGCCTATAAAGGTAATAGACTGACAAGGCGACAAGGCAGACTTTTCGAAATTTATAGAGATTCCTAGCCCTCTGCAAATGTGAATGGTGTAATCTCTGGCTTGGAGAAGTTGATGCCTGGTGGTGGCAGTGAGGAGCCAGTCGTCTAGATATGGAAACACCTGGAATCCTTGACGTCTCAGGTGAGCCGTAACCGCTGCCATACATTTGGTGAACACTCTGGGGGCTGTAGTGAGACCAAAGGGCAGGGCTCTGAATTGGTAGTGACTGGCCCCCAGCCGAAAACGGAGAAACCTTCTGGAGCTCCTGTGAATTTTGATGTGATAGTATGCATCCTGAAGGTCCACGGAGCACATCCAATTGTCCTTGCCCAGAAAGGTTAGAATGGACTGTAGCGTGACCATCCGGAATCTTGTTCTCTTTACAAACTTGTTTAGTTTGCTGAGATCGAATATGGGTCTCCAGTCCCCTGTCTTTTTCGGTACCAAAAAGAAACTTGAGTAGATTCTGGATCCTAGTTGGTCTGCTGGGACTGGCTGGATGGCTCTTTTTGCTAGCAGTTTTGATATCTCTGGTACTGCTAGTTCCCTTAGACCGGGTGGAATGTCTGGAAGGGTTCCCTTTTGCTGAATTGGGGTTTGGATAAAGGGAACTTTGTAATCCTCAGATATGATCGACTGTACCCATTTGTCTTGAGTAAGGGAAAGCCAGGCTTTTGGGTACAGCGACAATCTTCCCCCGACTGCCTCCGAAGGTGGACAATCGGGCAACATCTCAGGGTTGCTGGAAGGGTTTGTCAGAGAGAGGCTCCCTGCTACCCTGATTCTGCGGACCCCCTCTGCCCCTAGGGCGGCATCTGTTGTTGTTACCCCCTCTGCCTCTGGGGGTAAACTGACCTCGTGCGTCAGGCATGACTCCTTGAGATTTGTGGAACCACATTTTCCCACCCTTCTGACCCTTAGGGTATGGTCTTGAAGGGGTGGAGAAACAGACTCCTACGGCAGAAAGAGTCTTGACATCTTGTTCGCATCTGGTCAAGGTGTCTTTCACTTGAGGTCTGAACAAGGTCGAACCATCAAAAGGGGAATTTGTGAAGGATGCCTTGAAGGGGTCTGCAAAATTACAAAGCCGCATCCAGGCATGATGCCTTAATGCCACTCCTGTGCCTGCGGCCCTACTCGCACCATCGGCTGCATATGAAATGAGCCGCATGGAGGAGTTAACAATAGAGTTTAGGGTTCCTAGCTGTGAGTTAATTTTATCCTGGGACCCAGCAGCTGACGGATCCTGTAAAACTTCTCCCAACTCTTTGAGAACATCTCTCTGAAGGCGGGTGAAGTGACACAAGTAATTCAGCGACCGCATGGCAAAGGTCGCTGAAGAAAACATCCGCTTACCGTACCTATCCATAGTCCTAGAATCCTTGTTAGGAGGATGGATAGGTACTGAAGGATCGGCTAGTTCCTTCTTGGTGGCTGCAGCCACCACCATGGCATCAACCGGGGCACCTTTTGTCAAAAATTGCCTATCAGTTGGGGCTGTAATGAATTTAGAAGGCCTCCAAGGAGTGGATTCCACCGAATCCGGGGCTGTCCATGCCTTCTGAGCCACCACATCCATAAGGGGGTCGAAAGGCGGAGACACCCAGGCGGTGGAGGGTCGAGAACCAAATGCCTCCAGGTAAACCGACTCGTCCTTGAAGGATTAAGGGAAGGCCAGTTCCCCCTCTGCTTAAGGATTTCAAAGATGTCTGAGAAAGAGACATCCTCAGAGGGGGACCTTGGGGATCCCTCCAACTCATCCAAGTCGGTATCAGATGTAATGGACTCGGGGGAGTCCACATGTTTCCTCTTTCATGTCCTCTTACGCGGAGGTTCACCTGACGGGTCAGGAAAAGCCTCGGAAGATATTCCCAGTGGGAAAACCTGAGGCGTTGGATCTCTGGGCCCAGGAGCAAGAGAGTGGGAAGAGACGTCAGCAGGCACTGTAGTGGGAGGAGCTGATGGAGCTGACCGTTGACCATGCCCTGGGGCTAGTATGCTCCTCATCACCTCGAAGACTCCCCTATCAGAGAGGCCAGAGTGCTCCAGCTCCGAAGAGGTAGGAACCCCAGGCCGCACCGACAGGGACAGCTCCAAGGCTGATGTCAGGGCCGAGCTCACCAGCGCCGATGCTCCAAGAGGAAGAACGGGGTCAGACAAGGGTCCGATGCCACTCGCCCCCTTGGAGCCGACGAGAGAGACCAGGCGCCCGGATCCTTCCAATGAAGGCATCAAGGAGGAGATCGGAGCAGAGGACGATGGAGCCGAAGGGGGAAGTATCGGCTCTGACGCCACAACAGTCATGGCTCCGAGGAGCTCCGGCTCCGAACGCTGAGGGAGAGTCGAAGGAGGAATATTAGGTGGAGTTGTAATAGCCGCTGTCTGATGAGATGGACTATGAAGCATTTGGGCCAATGCCTGAGACTTTAACAGTCTACTCACCACTCTCTCAAGGTCATGGTCAGAAAGCCTGGACGACCGAGAAGATCGGCTCCGATTGCTCCACTCCGAGAGCAGGGGTGATCTCAGAGCCAAATGGATAGACTCCAACGATGGGGATCTGGACCTCTCTGGAGGTAGATGGAGTGGAAGGAGCCAAAGATACGTCGGCTCCAGCCGGAGCCGACCGTGAGTGTAAGGACTCAGCTCCTAAGCCTGCTGGCTCTGGCTGGAGCCGATCCTTCCAGCCGCAGCTTCCAGTATTGGCTCCACTTTGGAAGCTGCGGCACGGAAGGATCGGCTCCAGCCAGAGCCGATCTTGCCACAGAAGGTGAGCCAGCAGCCGAAGGCTTAGGACTCGGAACCGACAGTTTTGCTTGCTTCGAGGGCTTCCCCGGCGCAGACTTAGTCGGGGAGCCCTCGGGCTTTAACAAGCCCCTTCATATTAATTTGTTCCTGCGCTCCTGCAGGACTCTTGGGCTGAATGCATGGCACACAGAACAAGAGTCCTGCAGGTGCAGGCATCCCAGGCAGTAAACACAAGAAGTGTGACCGTCTGTCAGAGACATTTTCTGACAGCACGAGTCACACTTCTTGAAGCCTGAGACCTTTGCCTCCTTCGACATATCGGTGTCAAAGTAGTACTAGAAAAACACACACAAACACCCGATCCAAAAACAAACTAATAAAAAATTAGGGATACCAGGGTACAAACACACCCAAACACACCACAGAATCCCTGACAAGAATTAGGAAAGGGGCAGGCTTAAGGCCTAACCTGGGGGATGTATAATTAGGGATAGGGAAATACAAGGTACTAACGGGGAAAAAGGTTTAAAATTAACCACTAAGTATCTAACAGAAAAAAAGGAGTGGGAACTAAGTAAAAAGGATGACTAAATGCCTTTCATTTCAAAAACTTACCAAGAGCCGGTAAAAACGCACCTCGAAAGCGGCAAACGAGATCTGGGTAGTTATTGCCTAGCATCATGGGATATAGGGTTGCCTTGGGCTGGTAAAATTAGCTCTCGAGCTTTAGTAAGTGGCCGCTCCGAACCCATCCAGCAAGAATGAAGGCGAGATTGACAACTTAACATCATCTCTTTAACATTTATGTGCTTTGTTTTGTCTGAAGAGTTCGAAAAGTCCTTCACCCATACTCCATAGAAACTGTTCCCCAATAAAAATATGAGGCATCTATAGTTACAGATTGACTTGGGACAAAAAGAAAAAGGGTGAGACGTGGATTCTGAGCTATTTGTTGTTTCTACCACTGTAGTTCCTTTAAATTGGAATCTGAAATTCCACACAATTAGAATGTTGGGTCCACGTGTTTTTTTAAACATTCCATTTTTCTCATGTTTAACCTTACAACAGGAATCATGTAGATCACAGAAGTCATAAACTCTAAGATCTTAAAATACTCTCTTGATAAAGTCTGAGGCTGATTTGAGAAGGTCAGAAAAGTTACTGGTACCAGTAAGAGTGAAAGGGAAGGTCTACAAGAGGGTAGTGAGACTAGCTATGTTGTATAGGTTGGAGATGGTGGCATTAACAAAAAGGTAGGAGTCAGAGCTGGAAGTGGCAGAGTTAAAGACGTTAAGATTTGCACTGGGTGTGACAAGGATGGACAGGATTAGGAATCAGTATATTAGAGGGTAAGCTCAGGTTGGACGGTTTGGAGACAAAGTCAGAGAGGCGAGATTGCATTGGTTTGGACATGTGCTGAGGAGGGATGATGGGTATATTGGGAAAAGGATGCTAAGGATGGAGCTGCCAGTAAGAGGAAAAGAGGAAGGCCTAAGATAAGGTTTATGGACATGGCGAGAGAGAACATGCAGGTGGTTGGTGTGACAGAGCAATATGCAGAGGACAGGAAGAAATGGAAACAGATGATCCGCTGTGGCGACCCCTAACGGGAACAGTCGAAAGAGAAGAAGAGGAAAGTTTCCAGATAAAATACATCTTCTGTGTAAGAAAAGCCTTTTGCTGAGAAAAGTCTAGAAGTTAGCCCAGAAACATAATCCTGTGTGACTGACAGTCAAAAAGGATTTTTGAACATTTATTTGGAACCTCACACTGGTAAGGAGTGAAGTTACCTATGTTAAATACTCCAGACATCTGGCAAAAGACTGCAAAGAATAAGTAACTTGGACATTTTCCTCAAAACTGTCATGCAAACAGGGAACCTATGCACATTCTCCTACAGTACAGTCATAAGCTTTAGAGAAGGATGAAGGACCATCCTTTTCTTCTGTACATAGCTCTAAAGTGGGACTACTAAATGTAACTATTAACCATTCTAATTTTAAGAAAGCACAGTGAGAAGATCTTACACTCAGACAAGTTAGAAAGAATATTCAGATTGTTGACAAGGAGGCTGATGATGCAACCCCTTCTATTCCATATCCATGTTTTGAGCATTCCCATCAGCTCATGTACTGGGTAGACAAAATGTGGTACAAATAGTAAAATAGCTGTTTAGCACCTCAGCTGTTAAAGAACTTACATTAAAACTCGCTTACAGTCACATATTAGGAAACCACTGGAATACACAGAAAATTAGGGAGATGATACAAGCCAGACTTTATTGGTCAGGTGTTTTCTCAGCATGTGAGAAATATTTTGTCTGCTTGTCTATCACAGAACAGCCCCTAACCCTCGTTTTAGAAACAAGCTAGTCTTACTTCCCTTTACTGAGTTCGCTTTGAGCAGATTGCAATGGGCATAGTTGGACCTCTACTTAAAACCGCAAAAAGGCATCAATATACATTGCTGATTACAAAGAAAACCATGTTTCTCAGAAGCTATTGCTATGTGGAGAGTGAATGTTAAAGCTATTGCTAATGCCAAGGTACAGCTGTAATCTCCAGAAGAAACACCAAAACAAATTCTAACTGATAAATCAGCATCTTTTATGGCAAAAATCATTAAAGAACTGTTGTCATTCTTTAAATTAACAGCTCCATACTTCCCCATACTGTCCACAAATGTATGGGCATGTCAAATGGTTTAATAAGACTTTGAAGTTGATGTTAAGAAAAGTTACGAATAAGAGAAAGTGGGACTCCTTATCTTATGTTTGGCAATGGAGAAGTTCCTCAGTTCTTTAATGGTTTTAGTCCACTCAAACTGTTACATGGAAGAAATCTCAGTGGAATTCTGGACATAGCTAAAGAGACTGGGGAAAAAGACTACCACCTTTAAGAGTGTTGTTGCCCATGTTTCAGAGCTATACGGAAGAATGGCTGCTGACAGTCCTGTTGTGAAAGAGCACTTACAACAGATTGAACTGGCCCAGTAGTAGTGTTACAACAGAAATGTTTGACTGAGAAATTTCAGCCAGAGGGGGAAGTATTTGTTTTAGTTTCTATTACTCAAAATACATTTCTGGCTATGTAGCAAGGGCCATATGAAGTGCTCAAGAAAATAATAATACAAATTACAGGGCAAAACAACTGGAGAGGTATAAACTTAAGGAAATATATTACAATAATGCTTTAAAAATCAGGAAGAAGGAACAAGTTCATGCAGCCAGAATTGTTGAGAACAAAATGTACATCATGAATTCAGAACCTAAAAGGTCAATGGAAGTTCAGAATCTTAAAACTACAGTGCACATAGGGAAAGCATGTTCCGTCCACCAGAGGACATAAGTGCAGGAATTACATCAGTGAAATAAAGATGTGTTTTCTGTTTGACCAAGCAGGAGTAAATTGGTGCAACATGACACTTTTATTTCCTTAACAGAAAATTTGGTTTAAGTCACTCATAACCTTTGGGGCCCAGATAAGGCTGTAGATAAAAAAAAAAAAAACAACCTTGGGTGCTTTTCAGAATTACTCTGTGGAGTATCCATATTGTGCTGGTAACCAAACCAGACTGTGGTATAATATTCTCAGTGACTTTTGCCAGCTAAATAAGATTTCAAAAATTGATCCTTAGCCAATGTCAAAGGTAGACAAATGTGAGGTAAGGTTTCAGAAACCGGGTATTTAACTACACCCGTTCTTACAAAAAGGTACTGGCAGATTCCCTTAATTTTGCAGTTTAGGGAAAATACAGCATTTCCTACCCAAGACATCCATTCCCAGTACAAGGTAATGCCACTTTGCTTACATGGGGCACCAGCCATTGTCCAGTCAATTATTTTAGTTATTTTTTTACCAGGATAGTACACTGATCACAACAGACTTTTCAGGCACAAGCCAAATGAAGAAATTCACAAAAAAATGAAACAGAACTAATTCACAAACACAGAGTAATCACAGAACACACAAAGTCTGGCAGATAATTGAAACACTTTTTTTAAAAACACTTTTTAATGAATTATCACTTGTGGCACAGGCAAATTTTCATTTTAATAAACGTAAACAAACCATATTAACAAGTTCACATTTACAAACATTTTCCATCGTACATATTCTTCCATTCAATATAATCAATCCAACATTATATAAATTGTTCAGTTACTGCCTTTTCATAAAATTCATTACTCCTTCAAAACATTTTTCTGCACATATTGTTCCTACAATTTCCATTTTTTTATGTAATATACTCCTAAGCTTTTCTAATGATTCTACTTCCTGTTATTTTATCTCTGTTACAATATTAACTACTTCAAGTACAGTTGGTTTAAATTTGATTTCCATTTTCTAGTAATTATATTTTTGGCAGCAACTAGAATTAAACTTAACAAGGCTTTACTATGTCTGGGCAATTCAGCCGTATCCCAGCTCAAAAAAAATAAATAAATAATTTCCTTAGTTACACTCATTTGCTCAACCAGTATTCCTGACAGAGTATTCTGAAGGGAACTTTTTAAAGTCTGCCAACTCATTACACTCTGACCACATATGTTCCCATGTATCTTTTTCTTCTCCATCACACCTTCAACATTTGCCATCCACCTGAGGAAAAATTCTTTGGAAAGTCTGCTTGGGGTATAAAAGTACCTATGCAAACACTTCCAAGCAAAAATCCCAAATCTTCTAGATTTTGTTGCATATTTAGAAGCATACATATGTCCTCCCATTGTTTCTTTGTGAGATACTTATCTAATCTCTATTCACAATCTTTTTTTTTTACCTTCTTTGACTCCTTTAATTACTGAACAGTATTTTATATGCACTACTAATTATGCCTGTTCTAACAGCAGCTTCTATTCTATATTCAACTAAAAACTCAACCAGTTCGGGTCTTTCAATTTGGATTTCCCATCACTTTCTCTTTGTCTATAAAATTATATCAATAACTGATAGGGAAGGCAGTTTCTAGCCTGCAGTCCAAATGTCTTCTTGGCCTCTTCCCATTCTATTACCTTCCCTTTCTATTTTTTTTTGTTCCCAATAATTTGGCTCCTTTGTAAACTTCTTCAAGTAATTTCTAGCCCTTCTTGCCAATTTTTTTACAAATTGTAGTCAATCTTATTGATAGAATCTCCTTTCTCCATTCTTGTGTTGGTTTAATTCTTAGTATATCTTCTGCAACTTTATCAATATAAAATTCTATATGACTGTTATTATTCTCCTTAAGGATTTGCATTCAAAATCCTCATCTGTCCTTATTTCTTGAAACCCCCCCCCCACTTCATAATCATCCCTTTCTACTCTGACTTGTAGCTTTCTGCTTGTGTTATGTATTTTAATATATAACAGCCTTTAAGAGTGTAGGCAGACAATTGAAATACTGAGTAAATATTAACAGAAGAGAAAAAGTAATGTGAATACATTTTAGTAGCAAATATGGGAGTATCAAGTGAGAAGAGATGGTGGAAGTAAATGTGATGTAGACGAGGGATGGGTTGGGTGATGCGTCTACTGAAAAAGTACTTTCAGTCAGATTTTTGATGGAGTTGACTCTTTAGTTGTGCTCTGAAAGTGGGGAAACTGGAGATTTCATTGTGTTGGAAGAGGGATTACTAGAGTTTGGGAGTAAGAATGAGGAAGGAATGGTTGTTGCAGTGCAGTTTGGTTTGGGAAGTCTGGAGTGAGGGAGTCAATTCAGAGAAGTTGTGGAGATGAGATGAGGGTGGCGCAGTGGTGCAGAGGTTAACAGTGTCACCTCACAGCAAGAGGTTCTCTGGTTTGATTCTCGGCTAGGGTGCTTTCTGTGTGGAGTTTGCATATTCTCCCTGTGTTCGTGTGGGCTTCCTCCAGGTACCCCAGTTTCCTCCCACATTCCAAAGACATGCATCTGGAGCATTTCTCCCCAGGCCTCCACTGAAAACAGGCTCTGTGGAACCTAGTCGGACTTTCCCAGTCAACAAATGTTAAATAAAATAAAAATATATTATAGGGGGTGGATTTATTGTGTAGTCTGGTAGCAAGAATTAGGAAGGCACCTGGCTGAAGTAGTTTGAACAAAGTGACCCTAGGAGTAGCTCAGGTCTGTAGCTCTGTAGATGACTGGGAGCCATTTGGCTTTGCAGAGTGTGGTACAGTGGTGTTCCTGGTGGTGGTGGGGGGAGTTGGAAATCAACTGGCAAATTTTGTTTTCAACTGACTGTAGAGTTGATGAGTTTTTTTAGAAATTGGGACTATGATGGAGAGTTCATACTCAGGTTGAGCAGGAAGGACTCCTTTGCCTACTGGATTTCCAGTTGATCTTTGGAGAATGGCAAATATTTTCCAGCACCAGAATAAAGGACAGATGATATTTTCCTGGTGTTTTCAATGTGGTTATGGAAGTTAAGTGATTGGTCCAGCCATGCACCTAGGTATTTAAAGGACAGAGGTTTTGAATTTCATACTTTTTCTATTATTGGGTTTAGGAGTAGCTTATGGTTGTTTAGCTAAGAATAAAGGGAGTGGAGGTCAGATTGAATCTGGGTTTAAATAATTGAATGTGAGAGACAGGATTGAAGGATAACCATGCCATCAGAAGTAATGAATGATAGGAAGTTTAGGGAGGATAGAGGGTACTTTTTTAATAAAGATTGAAAACAACAGTGAAGGAAGTAAGGAGCCCTGGGGCACTCCTTTAGTAAGGGATGCTGGAGGTGTAAGGATGAGCTGATTTTTGACTCTGAAATATCTTATTTGTTAAGCAGTTTTAGAACCAGGTGACAGAGCTAATTCTGATTTTTTGGAGAGAATGAAGCAAGAGGGGGAGGTTAATAAGATCAAAAGCTTTGGTAAGGTAAATGAAGAGTGCTCCTGAAAGGCTTCCTTTATCCATGTTGAGAAGTATCTTATCTGTAAGTGACCAAAGTGCTGTCACTGTGTCCCAGCCAACCTAATATCCATGTTATTTAAAAGTGAGGAAATGGTACTGTTGGGATGTAAGTGGATAGGTCATAGTTTCAGAGGTTCATATGTTAGTACTAGGCTAACTGCCCTTGCGGGACTTTTTAAGCTTAGCTAATTATCCCATTTGTTGCTTAAAATGAACCTATCTCACTGGAGTTTGGATTCTCTTAATCCTTTCAAAATCTATATTTATATAGCACGCTAGTGACAATAACTATATATAAAACATAGACATTTGAAGGGAATCCATGCATTGGGATAAAGCATTTAGGAGCTGCCTCTGTCCATTAGTAGTACGGGGGGAAGTCCTTGGGTAAATTCCATATTTCCTATCCATTGATCCAAAATATACTTGAATGTGGTCAGGGATGAGCTTTGTTTGCTGTAGATGGAGACTCAGCTTCAGAGTAGACATATCCTTTGAGAGCTATACTTGCCCTTTCAAACCATTTTATTAATGTTGCAGAAGAGGTTTAGGTTTCTGGATACAGTATTTCTGATATAATTTGACTTGCAGATGTGAAGTAGTGGGTCAGGGGATGACCAGTATGCTAACCACACGTTACTGCTTAACAGTTTGTAACAGACCAAATATGGCAATAGGGCTTTGAGGCGGGCCACATAGGACATATTGTTTAGGCCTTGTATCTGTTTTATAAGGTATCTCTGCAGGTATTCCAGTCATTGCATGTGCTTGGACAGATTTATGCCTAAAGCTGAATTATACTTATTGATTAGTTGTCAATTAATATTTGCTCAAGTGTAGGGTGGTAACTGATGGGGCAGAAATGGAAGGCATTTTCTGGCTGTGGCTGTTTGGGAAGGGGTTTGACAACAGCAGTTTTTCGTATATCTGACGTGTTTTGAGTTAAGCAGAGGTTATAAATGTGAGAAGAGGTGTAATAAGGAATTCTTTGCTGAGTGAGATGATCCAGGGGAGTAGACCATCTGCACCAGGGAATGCATCCAGAGGTATATTTTCTTTGATGTGCTCAAGGTCTTTGTGAGTGATTTTCTTAAAATAGAGCAGGGAGACAAGAGATGGAGTGCTAGGTGACTTGGGGAGAGGTAGAGGTCGTGGTACTAGGGAGATGACTGAATTTCTTGAGAAAGTCATAGGTTAACAGCCTTGAGTGGTCTGGATGTGGTAATGGAGGAAGTGGGATCTGTCGATTTCCAAACGTATTGATAAAAGTTTAAGACCCGAAGGCTGCTATGCTGTGGCACGTTTGGATGATGCAGTCAACTTAAGTGAATACTGGGACAGCCATTTAACTAAGGTGCAATTGGTGTTGGAAGCTTTACACTAGTCAGGCTTGACAGATAACTCTTCAAAATGAATACAATAATGTCTACAAAATATATTTGGGATTTGTCATTGGAAGGAGACTTGCCTCATCTAGAAGAAAAAGTAGAAGCACTATAAAATGGTTATGACCAGTTTCCAGTAATTAGATTGGAGCCTTTCTAGGACTGACGTTATTACAATACATTTATGCTAGACTTTGCACTGGCAGCCTATCATCTTATGGGTCTTACTAAAGTTAGCCCTTCCTAATGAGTCATATGGAATACTCACACTTAAGTATTTTTAAGGTCCTGTATAGTACACACTACCATGACTGCAGCTAGCCTTGGTAACGCCCTATCCTGGGAATATCAGGGTGAGGAACATGCTGTTCACTTCCTTTGCTGTAATCTGACACCCCAAGAGACAAGATATGCAACAGCTAAAAAGAGTGTTTGGCAATTAAAACTCATTCCCTCCAGTACAGCTCTTTTGAGTGTATACCTTTAACTCCCGGTGGGCATGGCTTGAGCCTTTAAAAACTGAAGTTATCACCTTACAGTTCTAACAAATACTCACTGACTTAGGTTAAATATCAACACAACTGTGTTTGCTATCATGTGTGCTTCAAAACAAAATATTATGATACCTTGTATGTAGCATGGTTTTGGAATTATTAATGCAAATATGAACAAACAATATTTGATGCCTAGAGGCACAGTAGCAGGTAACTGCAGATGCACCTGGGCGCGTCACTCGGATGTAATGAGTTAAGTGCCTACTTTCCTCTTTCAGGTATTATTTTCTGTGATGTCACTTTACATCAACTGATCATGCTCCTCTCAAGTGATTGTCACAAAACAGAAGAGAAAAATGCAAAGCTGATCCACTAGGAAATAGGATTATAGGATCATAGGAGGTGGCCTTGAGGCCTTTATAGACCTAGCTAAGAGTTTAGCCCATGTTTAGACAAATCAGCACCCGATGCCCCTGTCCAGCAGGGACACAGGTGGAATCCTAGGAATATATTTTCTGTTTACCGTCCAATTATCCAGGTTGCTGTTAAAAAGGGGTTAACCGGTACCCTGCTTGATGTGGAGACTGAGTCTATTCCATAGATGGGGGAGTCTCTGGGACACAAATCTGTCCCGCCAACAAGTCTTGTTGATGTCACAGACCAGGTTGAGGCTGAGCGTGTGGGTTACTCAAGTGGAACTTGACTTGCGGATATGCAGCAGCCCCATAAAGGTGGGGTCCATGATTGCCTTGCATGCCAGACGGAGGTCACCTCTGACAAGTCTGTATGAAACTGAGTAGAGGGATAGGGCTTTTAGCCTATCTGTGCATGGTAGATGTTTGAGGCCCTGGATTCTCTTGGTGAGGAACCTCTATGGTCTCGGCAGCTGCTGCATATGCTTTGTGAGGTACATGCTGAAAGGGGAATTATACTCAATAATGGGCCTTATAAGGGAAGAATACAGGGATGTTATGACCTCCTTGTCCCTGGATGAGATACCCTTACTTATGAGGTGGGCCATGTAGAAGGCTTCAACATGGTGGTCAAAAGTCAGGTTGCTATCAACCTGGGTGCCCAAATCCCTCACAACTGATTGCATGCTTAGGACATTGTTATTAATGTGATAATTTGTGGTGACATCACTCTCCCCAAAGGGGATGATGATGCATTTTTTGGTATTCAGCTTGAGGCCATGTCTCTGGCACCAGTCATTTGTCTGAGTAAGACCCTCTTGGAGGATGTCACCGTCATTAGGGGAACTGATGACAGCACCCAGCTTGCAGTCATCTGCAAACTTGGTCAGCCATAGCTCACTGGTTTTGGCCTGCACCTCAGAAAAGTATGTCGCAAATAACAGAGGCCCCAAGACTGAACCCTGGGGTATGCTGCTTGTTACAGGTCTACTGCTTGAGGTGGCGTCCCCTATTTTGACTACGTGGGTTCTATCAGTGAGCCAGTTTGCTACCCATCTGGTAACATATGGATTTATGCCTAGTTGAGAGAATTTATCTATTATGCCCGAGTGGAGAATAGTGTGAAAGGCTTTGACCAGGTCAAGGTAGGCGGTGTGCACCATCTTCCCCTCTTCCATGGATTTGGTGACTGCCTCAAAGAGGTTGACCAAATTTAACATACATGACCTCCCCTTGACGAAGCCAAACTGTGTGGGATCAAGTGTTTGGAGGTTGCCTATGTCCTTGTTAATGAGGTTCACGATAATCTGTTCCATGGCCTTGCAGATCAGGCTAGTTAGACTGATGGGTCTATAATTTCCCGGATCGGTGGATGCTCCACCTTTGTGTAAAGGGATGACAGTGGCAGTCCTCCACTCAGCTGGGGCGAACCCTGTGCCCATGCTTTGGCTGAATAGAGTGCTTAATGGTGCTGCAACTTCCTGCCTGAGTTCAAGTAGGATGCAGCCTGGGATGTTATCGGGTCCCACGGAGTCTGTATTTTTTGCCTTTAAGAGAGCAGCGATGACCTGTTCCCTAGATATAAGGGGAAGGGGGCAGGTACTGGGGATGTCCTGATTTACTGATGGGGGGACAGAGGGGTAAAGTTTTCACTGAATCTGTCAGCCAGCAAGTTTGCTATATCTACAGCATTTGTATATTGGTTTCATGACCACCAGTTCTGAACAGATCGGGGTGCTTCCTTTGAGGTTGCAGACATATGTGAAGAAGGCCTTATTATTGTCTGTAGTAGAGGTGGCCGATTTGAACTCAAAGTTTGCTTTGGAGGATTCCACTAGTGCTCTTATTTGCTTGTTCAGGCTAAGGAGACATTGTTTCCTATTGGGCACCTGCTCATTATTGGTCTTGGACATCAATTTTTTCTTTTTGTTATAGAGTTTATTTATTGCAGATGTCCACCAGACAGGTTTAATCTTCATTGCACAGGATGATTTAGTCCTGTTGGGTATTCCTGATTCCATGCATCTATATAAATGCTCGTATAGTGTTTTGGTATAGTTTTGGATATTGGTGCCAATTCCTATGGGGGGAGGCTGTGAAGCTTGTTTACACATTGGCTGAATAGAGTGCTTAATGGTGCTGCAACTTCCTGCCTGAGTTCAAGTAGGATGCAGCCTGGGATGTTATTGGGTCCCATGGAGGCTGTATTTTTTGCCTTTAAGAGAGCAGCGATGACCTGTTCCCTAGATATAAGGGGAAGGGGGCAGGTATTGGGGATGTCCTGATTTACCAAACCGCGACAACAAACCAAACACATAAACACACAAAAACATACTCGGAGGCTCTAAATAAAAATCTGCCTAAGCAGCAGAGACCTCCAAAGCAGACACCCAAGCAACCGCTACCCCAAAACAAAACACGTGCAACACATAGCTCACAAAGCCAGTGTGCCGAACAGTCACAGCCCTTAAGGCTAAACAACACACCTGATACACTTGTAATAGGTGACTCTATCATCAGGCACACTGACGTACCGCTCACCAGGCTGAACAAGGAGAAGGTCACGGTGAGCTGCCTGTCGGGCGCTAGGATCCGCCACATAACACAAGCACTCAGGTCACTCCAAGGCAAGTACAAATATGACTCAGTCATTGTCCATGCTGGTGTGAATGACCTGAGACGTACCTCCCTGGACTACATGAAAAGAGACATAGAGGAGCTCTCTGAGCATGTAGCCCAGGCCGGTATGACCCTGACCTTGAGTAGCATCTTACCCTCACCAAGAATGATGCCACAATATGAAGACAAAATTATCAATTTCAACAATTGGCTTAAGTGTTGGTGTCATTCAAAGGGGATCCAATGCCTGTCAGCCTGGGATGTCATGCTCGACAAGCCACGATGCTTTGCTAGGGACGGCTTGCACCTGTCACCCCTGGGCTTTCGGATATTGGCAAAGGCTCTTGCTACCCCCATAGTGCCTTTTTTAGGCAAGGCTGAAAAGACAAACCCACCTCCATAGGTATCACAAGGGATAAGAAACTAAGAGTAATGCTACTCAATGCCAGAAGTCTAAACCTCAAGATGCATGCACTCGAAACTCTCCTTAGCATGGAGAACATTGATATCTGTGCAGTAACAGAAACCTGGTTCAAGGCTCCCGAGAGCACCCCAGCACTACCAGGTTATACCTCATACCATGCTTTTCGGCCCCAAAACTTGGACCGAACCACAAAAGGAGGGGGAGTATCAATATTCATCAAAGATACCCACACCTCCAGGTTGGTGGCACAGCACGAAGCATCAGAGACTATCCATGTGCAACTAACTGTGGGTAAAACTGCCTTCCAGTTTATAGCCTGCTACAGACCACCCTCCCAAACACAGGAACCCCACTCGGGCGTCCTGAGAATACTGGAAAATATGAAGGTCTCTCCAAACACCATTATATTGGGCAACTTCAACTACCCAAACATAGACTGGGAGCATTACTCTAGCTCCAACACCCTAACCCAAAGGTTCCTAGAATTTATAAACTCAAATGCTATGGAACAACTTGTTACCACTCCCACAAGAGGGGAAAACATACTGGACCTGATCATCACCAACATGGGGACACTATGCTCCAGACCAGAAGTGTATCGCTCACTGGTAAGATCAGACCATAAACTAATCTCACTGGATATTCACATCCCGACCCCATCCCCTGCCCAGAAAACCACAGTGAAAAACTTCTCTAAAGCAAATTTCACACGCCTCAAAACCGAGGCAAAATCCTTCAAAGCCCCCGGGCCTGTGGAAAATACGGCCCAGACCGCAGAATCCTTTATAAACGCATTCTATGAACACCTTCAGGAATGCATGGATCATGCAATCCCAAATAAAACCAAGACCCAATCCTCCAAAGGCAGACGTCCTGTCTGGTGGACCCCAGCCATAAACAAACTATACAATAGAAGGAGGAAGCTACTACATGATAGAGCAAAATCCCAAAAAGGGAAGGCATCTCTGATCAGTATTAGCAAAAAACTACGGGCACTCATAAAATCGTCTAAGGCCAGCTTCGAGAGAAAAATTGCACAGGACACTAAGGATAATCACAAGGCTTTCTTTAGTTATGTTAGGAACCTGGGTGGGAATTCCCAGATATGCTCAGAATTAGTCCAAAATGACAAAATACACCGAGCCCACAGACATTGCCAACATCCTAGCTGACAGGTTCAGTGCAAACTTCTCCACCCCCTCCCCACCAAAAGGGCAAATATCTATCCCAACAGAATGCTGCCCCCCTGACATCTCAGATGCTCAGGTAAGAGCCGCCCTCTTCAAAGCAAAAACACAGCATCAATGGGACCAGATGGTGTCCCGGCTGTCCTACATGAACTCCAAGAAGAGCTAAACCCAAACATAAAGCTACTGTTCAATCTTAGCCTTACTACAGGATATGTACCCAAAGAGTGGCGTACAGCAACAGTGGTCCCTCTCCACAAAGGTGGTGCCTCAATGGATCCTGGAAACTATTGCCCCATAAGCCTGACTAGCTTGGTCTACAAAGCTATGGAAAGGATCATCATGGACCTCATAAATAAAGATATTGGGGACCTACAGACACTGGATCCTACCCAGTTTGGCTTTGTTAAGGGCAGATCCTGCCTCTTAAACCTGGTTGATTTCTTTGAAACAGTCACCAAGGCCATTGAAGAGGGGAAGGTGGTCCACACAGCCTACCTGGACCTCACAAAAGCCTTCGATACAATACCCCACTTGGGCATTATAGATAAGCTCACCAGCTTAAATATAAACCCCTATGTCACTAGATGGGTTGCAAACTGGCTCAAGGACAGAACCCACATGGTTAGAATTGCTGGAGCCATGTCAGACTCCAAACCAGTTACAAGTGGCGTCCCACAAGGCTCAGTCCTGGGACCTCTCTTGTTTGGTATATATTTCTCGGCGGTACAGGCCAACATGGAAGGATTGTGGCTGACCAAGTTCGCAGATGACTGTAAACTGGGCACCATAATCAACTCTCCAGCCGACACAAGCATCCTCCAAAAGGGCCTCATAGAAACAGACAACTGGTGCCAGAGCCATGGCCTCAAGCTAAACGCCAAAAAGTGTATAGTCATCCCCTTTGGCAAAAACAAAGTGCCCACAAATTACCACATAGGTGGTAATCCATTAAGTACAGAAGACGTCATTAGGGACCTGGGGACCCAAGTTGATAGCAATCTCTCCTTTGACAACCACGTGGCCAAAGTGGTTAGAAAAACATTTTATATACCCCACCTAATCATGAAGGGATTCACATCTAGATCAGGAGAGGTCATCGTGCCTCTTTACTCATCCCTCATCAGGCCCATAATTGAGTACAATGCCCCTTTTGGGATGTACCTTACCAGACACCTGCAGCAACTGGAAAGACCCCAAAAGTACCTCACCAAGAGGATCAAAGGGCTCAAACAGATGCCATATGCTGCCCGGTTAAAGAAACTCCAGCTCTACTCAGTGGCATACCGCCTGCTCAGAGGCGATCTGTGCCTGACATATAAAGCCATGTCCAGCCTGGAATTAATGGACATGCTGCACCTCAGAAAATCCAAATCCCATCGAGCTACATGCTCGAGAGACTTGAACTTCAGCACTGAAATAAATAGGACATGCTGGAGGGACAGATTCATAACCCAGAGGCTCCCTTCACTCTGGAATAAAATCCCAGTCCAGGTTAGGCAGAGTCCCACATTGACTCTCTTCAAGAGGAATCTTGATGAGTGGATGGGAGCTCGTAGGTTTACCCCGGCTATCACTTCTGTGTCACTGTTAGACAGAGGCACAGTATACTAACCTCAAAAAAAGACATAGCAAAATTAATTTAAAATGGGTGGCGAAAGCCAAACACACTCTGGCTAGGCTTATAAATGCCCTAGGGCAGATAGCCTAGTATGAACCTATGAACCTATGAACCTATGAACCTATGAACCATCCCTCAGGTCGCTGTAATTAGCTTTGGAGAAATTTTTATGTCTGATCATAGCTAGAAGGGGGGTTGGAGGAGATGGTGACTTTGAAAGTGACCACTTTGTGGTCGGATCTTACCAGGGAGGATGATACTATAGAGATGGTGCAGTGGTTACTTATGTTGGTTAATACCAAGTCCAAGATATTATCATCTCTTGTGAGGGTATCAACTAGCTGTTCAAAGGCATTTGCATCGACAAAACCAAAGAATCTCTGAGCATTTGTGTTTTGGCATGAGTAGTACATCCACTCTATGTTTGGGAAGTTAAAGTCATCCAGGATCAGGGTAAAGGGTTGAATCCTGATAGATTCAAACAGGTCCAAATAGGCAGATTGGGCATCTTGAGTCAGATTTGGGGGCCGGTAGCAAGCTATGATTTGAATAGGGGTCTTGTCAATGGTTAACTGCATCTGGAGTGTCTCCTGTGCATCATACTGTTTGACCAGCCTGGAGGTGTGTATGTCTTTAATGTATATTGAAACTCCACATCCTTTGGCTTTACTTCCCACAGTTTGGGGTCTGAATGTATGATAGAATGAGTAACCAGGTAAGGCTGGGGTGCTCTCTGCAGCTTTGAAACACGCTTCTGTGACTGCATAGATGTCAGCATTTTTCAGGGTTAGGAATGTTTGCAATGAGTGCAGTTTCATGTTTAGACTCCTAGCGTTTAGCAGCATGACCTTTAATTTGTGTTCTGTTGAAATTTTTATGTTGGTATTTTTAACCTCATCAGTTTTCCTAAAAAAGGCACTATAGGGGAGGCAAGAGCCTTTGCCAGAAGCCTGAAGCCCAGGTGAGACAGATGCAGGCCATCTCTGGCAAAGCATCATGGTCTGTCAATCATATCTTCCCAGGCTGTCAGGTACTGGATCCCCCTGGAATGACACCAGAAACTAAGCCAATTGTTAAAGTCAATCATTTTCTGTTTGTATTGAGGCAGCATTCTGGATGACGGCAGAATGCTGCTTAAGGCTAGGGACATACCTGCCTGGGATACAATCAGCGAGCTCAATTATGTCTCTCTTCATATAGTCCAGAGAGGTACGTCTCAAGTCATTCACGCCAACATGGACTACGACAGAGTCATAACAGCAATCCAAAATTAGGCACCAGATGTCCAACGAGTTCCAACACAAAGTCCTTTATTCATAAATAACACCAACACACATAAATGCTGTGTGTTATTAGATTCTTTTATTAATTATGCAACGTTTACATAATTAATTTATTGCTGCATCACACTGGTTGATTAGGGAGATTACTAGGGTTTCTAAATAAGAAGTTAGGTACTCACCATAACGTTCCATCTGAGTAGGTAGCTTCATTTGTCTGCAACCTGTGGGTCTTGGATTCGATATCGGATCCAAGCCGGCAACTTGTTTCAAGCTAATGGATCCGAGCTCCTAGCTCCTCCCCTCACCCATAATCCCCTGCTAACCCTCCATGAGCTCAGATCGAGTTTGCCCCTCAATATATACCCAAGACGGGTATCCAACTAAGATAGATCCGAAGAAGGCCAGGGGGAAGGAGGGGGGGATGGTTGCAGACAAGTGAAGCTACCTAGTCAGATGGAACGTTATGGTGAGTACATAACTTCTTAATCTGAAGTAGGGAGTTCATTTGTCAGCAACCTGTGGGACAGAGTCCCCAGCTACCTGAACCTTGGGTGGCCATCATGGAAGGATATTGCAAAGCACCGCAGAGCCAAAGGATGCTCTCCCTCTAGAAATCACGTCCAGTTTGTAGTGGTTAATAAAGGTATGAGATGAAGCCCAAGTGGCTGCCGAACAAATATCATCCAATGGGACTCTAGACTTGAAGGCCGCAGAAGTAGAGATGGAACGAGTGGAATGTGCACAAACTCCTTCAGGTGCAGGTCTCCCAGAGGCTTGGTATGCTAATAGGATACATTGAGAAATCCAGCGTGATAGATACTTTTGATATTGCTTTCCCCAAATTAAATTTGGCAAAGGAAATGAACAGCTGGTCGGATTGTCTATGACCAGCTGTTCTATGAGTATAAAAGCGTAGCTGCCTATGAACATCTAATGAGTGCAGCTTGTACTCTCCTTTATTCTGATAGTTAGGGAAGAAAACCGGTAAATTTATGGATTGATTTATATTGGTTTCTGATGCTATTTTGGGAAGAAAGAGGATTGATCCTGAGGTACACTCTGTCTGGGTGAAAGATTAAATAAGGAGGCTTCACAGAAAGAGCTTGAAGCTCCGAAACTCTTTTTGCAGAAGTGATGGCTAAAAGGAATGCTGTTTTCCAGGACAAGAATTTGAGATCTACTGAAGCAGCGGGTTCAAAAGGTGGAGCAGTCAAGGCTTGAAGAACTAGTGAAAGATCCCACGGTGGTACGGCTTCTTTTATAGGGGGTCTAAGCAGGAAGGTGCCCTTGAGAAAGGTTTTACACAACTTGGCCAACATCAAAGGCCCTGTATCATGTCCCCCATGGTAATGTGAGATGGCTGCCAATTGCACTTTGACAGTTGAGCAACTAGCGCCTTCCTGAAAAAGTTTGGTTAGGAAGTCTAATATGGATGGAAGAGGAGCCGTAAAGGGATCTAGATCATGATGCTCCGCCCAGATGGAGAAACGTTTCCATTTACTGCGGTACACTTTCCTGGTGGAGGGCTTATGCGCTGCCACAAGGATGGCTTTGACTGGTGAAGAGATACCGGGAGTCCTAACTAGGAGTGGAACTGGAGCAACCAAGCTGTCAGTTTCAGATTGTCCAGATTTGGGGTCAGTAAGTCCGATGGATGGGAGATTAAATCCGGACTGGGATCCAGAATCCAAGGAGGATTCACTAGGTGAGACCACAGGTAAGGGAACCAAATTTGCCGAGGCCAGAATGGGGCAATGATGATCATCCTGCTCCCCAACCGCGAGGCTTTCTGTAAGAGTTGCAGCATCAGGGGTAGAGGAGGATAGGCATAAAGTAGACTGGGTGGCCAAGAATGCACCAGAGCGTCTCTTGGAGTTTCCCCTGGAGGGGGAATCAGAGTGAAGAAATTGCTGCATTTGGTGTTTGAGGGAGACACAAAAAGATCGCAGCAGGGTTACCCCCATATTGCGAATATCTGCTTTGTTACTAGTGGATTGAGAGACCACTCATACGGGGTAAGAAGGGTGCGACTGAGTTTGTCCGCTAGAATGTTGGTCCGCCCCGGAATGTGCATTGCAATCAGAAAGCGGTTGGTGGAGCTCGCCTATTCCCACCCTCTCATGGCTTCACGGCATAGAGGGTAAGATCTGGTTCCCCCCTGTTTGTTGATGTACCAGACAACCGACATGTTGTCTGACTGAATTGCAATCGTTCCTATGGGGATGAGATTCTGAAGTGCTTGCAACGCGTACAGCATCGCTCTCATCTCCAGAACATTGATATGCAGGGAGGTCTCTGTATCGTTCCACGTGCCTTGGACAGTCCTGCCTGAATAATGCCCCCCCACACAAGGCGGGAGGCATCCATGGTCACCGTGCTGAGAGGGGGAGAGGTGCAGAAGGGACAGCCCGTATGGAGGTCCGAAGCTTGGAGCCACCATAATAGAGCCCTCCTGCAAGCCTTGCTGATAGCAATGGGGTGGTGAAGAGGAAGGGACAGAAAGGACCATTGCACTAGAAGGGTCCATTGCAGTACCCGCATGTTCAGACGGGCACATGGAAGGAGCGTAATCGCTGCCGCCATGGAGCCCAGTGCCCTCAGGACCAATTCCGCTGGTGGGGTCTCTGATTGGAGGATAGCCCTCACATGGAGTTGCAAATTCTGAAGTCTCTCAGACGTTAGAAAGGCTCGTAGCTCTCTGGTGTCTATTCTGGCTCCTATGAATTCTATGACTTGTGTCGGGGCCAGAAGGGATTTGTTGGCATTGATGGTGATGCCTAACTGTGGGGCTAGGTGGAGAAAGAAATCTCTGGCTGAGTAAAGTAGATGCCTTGTTGGGGCGGTCAGGAGCCAGTCGTCCAGGTACGGAAAGACCTGTATTCCCTGTAGTCTCAGGTGGGCCGCAATCACTGCCAACACCTTGATGAACACCCTGGGAGCTGTGGTGAGGCCAAAGGGAAGAACCCTGAACTGGTAGTGACTGGCTCCCAGCCAGAAGCGGAGGAACCTCCTGGATTGTCTGTCCATTAGAATGTGGTAGTACGCATCCTTGAGGTCTATAGAGCACGAGAATAGATTGAAGAGTGACCATTCGGAATTTTTCCTTGGTTACCGACAGGTTCAAGCGGGAAAGGTCTAGGATCGGTCTCAAGTCCCCTGTCTTTTTTGGCACCAAAAAGAACCTGGAGTAGAACCCTAATCCAAGCTGGTCTTGGGGGACGGGCTGGATGGCTCTTTTTCTTAGCAGCTGCTGAATTTCTGCGGCTGCGGCCTCCCTCTGATCGGGTGGTACATCGGGGAGGTTCTTGAATTTGGGGACATGGAGTAATGGTATTTTGTACCCTCTGGATATAATGTGAAGCACCCAGCAGTCTGTTGTGATGGACTCCCATGCCGCTAGGTGCTCGAGCGCCCGACTGCCTCCAGAGTGGAGCAGCCGGGCAACCCTTCAGAGCTGCTGCGTGGGCCGTTCAGAGAAAGGTTCTCTGGACCCAAAGTTTCTCGGAGCCCCTCTGCACCTGGGGCGGCGTCCTCCCTGTCCTCCTCTGCCACGGAAGGACTGGTTGTCCGGAGCGGGTTGGGAATGTTGATTTCGAACCACATCTTCTTCTGACCCTTTTGGTTCTTCGAAAAGGACCGCTGGGGAGCAGAGAAGCGGACTCCGACAGCAGACAACGTCTTCCCATCTTTCTTGCTCTGGACAAGTGTGTCGCGAACCATTTTGCCAAACAGGGCAGAACCATCGAAAGTGGCATTCGCAAAAGATGCTTTAAAAGGCTCCGCAAAGTCACAATGACGGAGCCAGGCCTGACATCTCATGACTAGGCCTGCTCCACTAGCCCTAGCCGCTCCCTCGGTGGCGTGGGCCAATAGCCGCATAGAGGTATTTGAAATTGATCTCAGAGTGGCCATTCAGGTGGAGTACAATTGCTTGTCCTCCGCCGACATGGACTCAGGGGGGGAGGCAGCGTATTCTTTGATAAGATCCCGCTGCATCTTGATGACATGTGCCATATAGTTCAGAGACCTTACCGAGAAGGTCGCTGAACTAAAAACTTGCTTCCCTAAGCAGTCCATCGAGCGGGACTCCTTGCTCGGTGGATGGACTGAGGGGCTCTCCTGAGCTAGTTCCCTCTTCGTGGCTGCCGCCGCCAACATGGCATCTATGGTGGGGCCCTTGCTCCAGTGCGACCGGTCTGAGGGGGGACTTAGCATTCTGTCCGGGCATTTTGGTATTGGCTCCACAGTGTCCGGATCCTTCCACGCCCTGGTGGTAATAAGGTCCACCAAGGGGTCTGCCGGAGGGGACACCCAAGAGGTAGACGGGCCTGCTTCGAATGCCTCCAGAAACACGGACTCGTCGGAGGAAGACTTGGGGGCAGACCACCCACCTCTGATCCTCAGCATCTCCATGTTGTCCCCAAAGGAGACATCCTCAGGGGGTGATCTTGGGGAGCCTTCCCCTTCCTCCAAGTCCGTGTCCTCAGTTAAGGACTCAGGGGAGTCTAAGTGCCTCCTCTTGCACTTATGCTTGCGGGGCACTTCCTCGGGGGGGCTGTCCGAGGAGGCCTCGCCAGCAACATCCTGTTCCAATGGAACCATCTGGGACATTGAAGCAGGCTGTCCCTTTGGCCGGGTGATGGAAGCCTGGCCCAGCAGAGATGAAGTGCAGGGAGGAGCCGAGACAAGGGCCGGGGGTCCGGATGCTCTCAACAGTGCCCTCTCCACAACATCAAAAGCTGAGGGGGAACCACTCTCTCTGGGCTCTGAGAGTCGGCTCCGACTCGGATCCAATGAAAGGATCAGAATCGGCGCCGAGACCATCGGATCCGAAGGACCAGTGCGCTCCGACCAGGATGGAACCGAAGGCACACTGAATCCCTCGGATCCGAAGCTCGGGCCACGGCTCCGAGAGGTCGGATCCGACAGGCTCGAGGGCAGGGTCGGATCCGAAGTACCAAATACTGTCGGTGCCGACCCACCCCCGGCACCAACGCTGCTCGGCTCCGAATGCTCCGAACCTGGATAGCGGGTCGGAGAAGGAGCAATAGGATGGAAAAAAGGTGTTGAGCTCCCCCCCGAATGAACCTTTGCATCATCCGGTCCAAGTCTGCATCGGACATACTGAAAGTCGATCTCGAAGAGGTCACCGAGGCAGGCCTGTAATGCCGCCTCGATGACCTTGATGGAGATCGGGCCTCCTCCTCCTCGGGCCCTGGGGAGAAACAAGGGGATCGGAGCCAAGGAGGAGGAGACCTAGAAGCAGTGGAGGGAGAAGCCCGCTTAGCTGGCGGGGCTGAAGCGGAGGTCTCGGCCCACCGCTTGTGGTGCTTCTCCCTCCGTTTCTCCCTCCTGGCCTCCCTGTCCTCCGGCGCTTTAGTGGGAGTTTGAGTTCCGGCCGGAGGAAGGGGGGGCAGGAATGGCAGCAACCACAGCCTGTGGTGGAGCCACGGGAGCAGCGGAGGCCGGAGCTGAGTCCGGGGGTAAAAGTCCCGCCAAGACCAGTTTCAACCTCCACTCTTTCAGTGCCCTGGGGTTGAAGGCTGCACAAATGGTACAGCCTGAGGTGAGGTGTTCAACCCCAAGGCACCGAACGCACAGAGTGTGGCCATCAGCCGGGGAGAGCTTATGGCCACACTCGGTACATTTAGAAAAAATGGCTTTTGGGGCCTCAGCCATACTTAAAAGAAAAAGTAGTGTTACGCACACACACAGACCCCAAAACACAGCACACACACACACACACACACACACTCTCTAATGACCAGCGAAGGGAGGGAAAAAACTACTTAAAAGAAAAATATTTTTACTCTACAGGGAACCTAACACTTACACACTTTATATTTTTGTGAAAAAAGAAGAAAGTTGACAGACAAATCACACTTAGCTGACAATTACTAGTCGAGCTCACAGGAATCCAGCTATTCACAAGCGCGGCAAACTAGATCTGAGGTCATGGAGGGTTAGCAGGGGATTATGGGTGAGGGGAGGAGCTAGGAGCTCAGATCCATTAGCTTGAAACAAGTTGCCGGCTCGGATCCGATATCGGATCCAAGACCCACAGGTTGCTGACAAATGAACTCCCTACTTCAGATCATGTATTACTGGTAAGTATGCTCATCTAATGAAGTTCATTAGACAAAAATGTAGAAGGAATTGTTCACAGCGTTTATGTATGTTGGTGTTATTTGTGAATAAAGGACTTTGTGTTGGAACTCGTTGGATGTCCAGTGCCTAATTTTGGATTATTGGTTTACCTTTTGGGCACTTTACCACTTTTTTGATTTAGAGTCATAACAGTAATTGTTGTTCAGGGACTTGAGTACGTATGTGGTATGGCAGATTCTGGCACCTGACAGACAACTAACTGTGACTTTCTCCTTAACCAGCCTGGTGAGAGGCACATCTGTGTGTCTCACAATGGAGTCTCCCATGACTAATATGTTGGGTTTATGGTGAAGCATTAGTGGCTGTGAGGCACAGGTGTGTGGACTATGCATGGTATGTGGTGTGGAGGGCTGTAGAGATCATGTGCATTTTTGTCTCGGCGGTCTCCTTTGTTTGGATATGTTTATATGGAGGACTTCCGCATATGTAGGTGTATGTTGTGTAGGTGTAGGTGGTGTTTGAGGTGTAGTGATTGTGTTGACAACTTTATCAGTGCCAGATATACTGGCTAGAGGGAGAGAGAGCTTGGACTCTAGCATCCTAATATAACTGCATCTCTCACAAATTGTGTTCCTGGGTGGTAGTAGTAGATGGTTGTCTGTGTACATGAGGCAGTTGTCTCAGGATGCCTATATCAACCAGAACTGGCAAGAGAAACTGTAGGAAACTGTCTATCCATATTTGTCAGACTCTGAGAGAGAAAGGCCAGGGAGAGCTAAGGAGTGGGCCTAAAGCCCAAGTGCTTAAACCAAAACTAAGAGCTTAGAAAAAAAAGTTATGTACTTACCATAATGTTCCATGTGAGTTGTTCATCTTGCCTTCATTTTTACTGCTGGGTTTGGAGCCGATCCCTTGGCTCTGAGTCGGCCTACTACAAAGCTCGAGGATTTAAAGTAGCTCGAGGCCAAGTCCCTATCCCATGATGCACCTAGAGTTACCTCAGATCTTGTTTGCTGCTTATAATAATACCATATGTCATTCTATAACTCCATAAGAGAGAAAGTATAGAAGGGTTGAGTGACCAGGAAGGATCTAGCATCACGGTCTTCTGAAAGCCCAGGAGGGGGTAGGAGGGAGGGACGTAAGAATAAAGGTGAGATGAACAACTCACATGGAATGTTATGGTAAGTACATAACTTCTTTATGTGAAGTTGTTCTATCTCGCCATTCATTCTTACTGATGGGTAGCGTCCCAAGCACCATCTACCTTGGGTGGCTCACGGGAGTATTGTTTTCAGGACCATGGATCCAAAGGAGGACCTGTCCCTAGAGGCCCTGTCAACTCTGTAATAAGTGATAAAGGTATGAGGTTTTGACCAAGTAGCTGCTGCACAAATGTTATCAATAGGAAGTCTGGCAGAAAAAGCAGAAGATGTAGAAACTGCTCTGGTTGAGTGAGCTTAATTTTATGCTGTAAGGGCATATTGGCAGCTGTATAAGCAAATGTGATACAATCAGATAACCATTTAGACAGAGATGTTTTAGCCACTGACATACATTTCCTGGAGTCTGAAAAGGAAACAAAAAAGCTTATTTGATTTCCTGAAATCTTTTGTTCTATAAAATCTGAGTTGTCTGTGAACATCAAGTTTGTGCAGCATGTACTTTAGATTATTGGAATGATTGGAGAAGAAAACTGGCAACTCAGTAATTTGGTTGAGATTAGTTTCAGTGCAAACTATGGGCAAAAAAGAGGGGTTTGTTTGAAGTGAGACTCTGTCAGCATGGAAAATCAAATAAGGAGGGTTAATGGACAAGGCTTGAAGCTCTGACACTCTGCGAGCAGAAGTAATAGTCACTAAAAAGATAATTTTCCATGACAAAAATGTGAGGTCACATGAGGAAGCTGGTTCAAATAGAGGAAGAATTATGCGGGAAAGCATAAAATTTAGATTCCATGGGGAATAGGGAGATTTCACAGGTGGTCTAATATGAAAGGTCCCGTCGAGAAAGGCTTTGGATAATTTGTGTGACATAATATTCAACACTTAGAATCCAAGATGAAAGTTACAGGTGGCAGCAAGTTGAACACGGACTGTTGCTGCTGCAGCTCCTTTATTGAAGATCATGGTCAAGAATTCTACTATAGAGGCCATAGGGGCTTGGTAAGGATCAATATTGTTTTTAGAGGCCCATACAGAATTTTTTTTCCATTTGCTCGGGTAACCCAGGCTTGTATGACCCTGACCATGAGTAGCATCCTGCCCTCACCAAGAATGATACCTCAGTATAAAGAAAAAAATATCAATTTCAACAATTGGCTAAGCTTCTGGTGTCATTCAAAGGGGATCCAGTATCTGTCAGCCTGGGACAACATGCTCGACAAGCCGAGTTGCTTCGCAAGAGATGGCTTGCACCTGTCACCCCTAGGCTTTCTAATACTGGCTAAGGCTCTTGCTGCCCCCATAGTGCCTTTTTTAGGCAAGGCTCAAAAGTCAAACCCACCTCCGTAAACAGCACAATTAACAAAAAAGCTTAGGGTTATGCTACTCAGTGCCAGGAGTTTAAATCTCAAAATGCACCCTCTCAAAGCAATACTCAGTATGGAGAACGTTGACATCTGTGCAGTAACTGAAACCTGGTTCAAGGCTCCAAAGAGCACCCCAGCACTACCGAGCTACAACTCATACCACATGTTTCGGCCACAGAACACAGACCGAAACACAAAAGGAGGGCGGTGTATTCATATTCATCAAGGATACCTACACCTCCAGGTTAGTGGCACAGCATGATACCTCTGAGATCATCCATGTGCAACTAATATCGGGCAAATCTGCAATGTAAATTGTGGCCTGTTACAGATCACCCTTCATGACCCAGGACCACCACTCCACCTTTCTGGAGACACTGGAAAACATGAAGGTCCTACCGAACACCCTGATATTGGGTGATTTCAATTACCCTACCATTCACTGGAAAAACTGCTCGAGTACAAACTCCCGGGCCCAGCGCTTCCTGGAATTCAGCAACTCAAATGCCCTGGATCAGCTGGTAAACTCCCCTACTAGAGGTGAAAACATATTGGACCTGGTCATCACCAACATGGGTGACAGGTGTTCCACACTAGAGGTCAACCCATCACTGGTTAGATCAGACCATAAACTAATCACTTTTGATAACCACATTCTTCCCCCACCCCCGGTCTAAGAAACCACCTGCCATAAATAGGCTATACAATAGAAGGAGGAAACTAGTTCAGAAAAAAAGCAAATCCCAAGAAGGAAAGACATCCCTGATCAGTATCAGTAAGAAACTAAGGTCCCTCATGAAATCATCCAAGGCTAACTTCGAAAGAAAAATAGCCAAGGATTCAAAAGATAACCACAAAGCCTGCTTTAGCTATGTTAAGAATCTAAGTGGCAACTCGCAGATATGCACTGAACTACTGCAAAATAGCACAAAATATACTGAACCTACCGATATTGCCAACATCCTGGCAGATAGATTCAGTGCAAACTTCACCCCCCTCTCACCTCCAAAAGGGCCCACAACAATACCGGAAAATTGTAGTGTCCCAGAAATCACAGATGCACAGGTGAAAACAGCCCTTTCAAAAGCCAAAAAAACACAGCGTCAATGGGACCAGATGGTGTCCCAGGCTGCGTCTTGCATGAACTACAGAATGAACTAACCCCCCACCTAAACACGCTGTTCAACCTCAGCCTCTCTACAGGCTATGTGCACATAGAATGGCGCACAACAATGGTTATTCCTCTCCACAAAGGAGGGGCCACAGCTGACACTGGTAACTATCGCCCCATAAGCCTGACTAGTCTGGTCTGCAAGGCTATGGAGCGCATCATCATGGAACTCATTAACAAAGACATTGGGAACCTCCAAACACTTGACCCAACCCAGTTCAGCTTTGTTAAGGGCAGATCATACCTACTAAACCTAGTTGACTTCTTCGAGACAGTCACCAAGGCCATAGATGAGGGAAAGGTGGTTCACACAGCCTACCTTGACCTCGCCAAGGCTTTAACACCATTCCCCATTCGGGTATTACAGAAAAACTCACCAGCCTGAACATAAACCCCTATGTCACGACATGGGTTGCCAACAGGCAGAACTCACTAAGAATAGCGGGCTCCAGGAATGACTCTAAACCAGTCACAAGTGATGTCCCACAAGGCTTGGTCCTGGGACCCCTACTGTTTGACATATACTTCTCAGAAGTACAGGCAAACACAGGAGGACTATGGCTAACCAAGTTCGCCAATGACTGAAAACTGGGAGCCATAACTGACTCTCCTGCTGACACAAACATCCTCCAAAAGGGCCTTACTGAGACGGACACCTGGTGTCAAAGTCACGGTCTCAAGCTAAATGCCAAAAAATGCACAGTCATCCCATTTGGGAAAAACAAAACACCCACGAATTACCACATAGGTGGCAGCCCCCTTAATACAGAAGAGGTAATAAGAGATCTGGGGACCCAGGTAGATAGTAATCTCTCCTTTGACAATCATATTGCCAAAGTAGTTAGGAAATCCTTCTATGTGGCCCATCTAATTATTAAAGGGTTTGCATCTAGAAATAAAGAGGTTATAGTGCCCTCTACTGCCACTCATTAGACCCATCATAGAGTACAAGGCCCCATTTGGGATGTACCTCACAAGACACTTCCAACAGCTGGAAAGACCAGAAAAATACCTCACCAAGAGGATTACTGGCCTCAAACATATGTCCTATGCAGCCCGAATGAAAAAACTCCAGCTGTACTCAGTGGCATATCGCTTACTCAGAGGTGATCTCTGCCTGATTTACAAAGCCATGTCCAACTCAGAATTGATGGACATGCTCCACCTACAGAAATCCAAGTCACTGCAAGCCACGCGCTCTAGTGAGCAAAACCTCGCCACAACAATAAATAGAACATGCTGGAGGGATATATTCCTGTCACAGAGACTCCCCATGCTTTGGAACAAAATTCCAAATTACATCAGGCAGAGCCCCTCACTAACACTCTTCAAGAGAAACCTTGACAAGTGGATGGGTAACAGAAAATACACCTCTGGGATCACTTCATTGGCTTTGCTTGACAGAGGATTAGTTAATTAATCAATGGGGCGGCAAAAGTCGACACACTCTGACTAGGCTTATAAATGCCCTCAGGCAGATGGCCTAGTGCCTACCTTGAACCTATGAACCTATAGCTTCCTCGTAGAGAATTTATGAGAGGATAAGAGAATTTGCTTTGTCTCATTAGAAAGGTTATGGAACCTGGCTATGATGGCAATTGGAGCAGCTATGCTGTCAGCTTCAGTGACTGCAGAGCGGGATGAAGTTCCCCCGACGAGTGCGTCAGCAGGTCTGGAACTGGGTCCAGAATCCAGGGGTCATCCAAAAGATGAAGTTGAAGGAAGGGGAACCAAATTTGACGAGGCCAATGAGGAGCTATTAGAATGATGGTCCTTCCCAGGGCTTTCACTTTCTGTAATACCTTGGGTATCAACGGGATTGGTGGGAATGCATATAGGAGACCCGGGGGCCAATCGCTTGGGGCTTCTCCCGGAGGGGGAATTAGGGCAAAGTAGCTTCTGCATTTCATGTTCATGTGACTGGCAAAAAGGTCGCAGCAAGGCTGGCCCCACCTGCAGAATATCCTGTCCACTATTTCTGTCTTGAGGGACCACTCGTGGGGCAACAAAATTGCTCTGCTCAGCTTGTCTGCTATCATGTTGGATTTCCCCGGGATGTTTATTGCTAACAGCGCTGGGTGGATATAGCCCACTGCCATGCTCTTAGGGCCTCACGACAAAGGGGGTATGTCCTGGTTCTTCCTTGTTTGTTCAAGTACCAGACCACTGACAAGTTGTCTGTCTGAATCACAATTGTACCCGGAAGAAGAGAGTCTTGGAAGTACTGCAACGCCAAAAGTACTGCTCTCATCTCTAGGACATTGATATGCAGATATGTCTCTTGATCGGTCCATGTGCCTTGGGCTGTCCTTCCCTGAAAATGCCCCCCCCAGCCTATCAGAGAAGCATCCATAGTCACTGTGGCCACTGCTGGGGGTAAAACAAATGGACATCCTATCGTTACATGAAGTGAGGTCAACCACCACTGAAGATCCTTTTTACAGGAGTTTGTGATCATTACCATGTGAGACATGGGGACCTCTTGGTAAGACCATTGAGTGAACAACAGCAATTGCAGTTTCTGCATGTGCATACAGCCCAGTGGTATGGCCAGAATTGCTGCTGCCATCAAACCTAACAATTTCAGAACTTCTGATGCTGGAGCCTTGTTTTTGGATATTAGAATGTGGACCTGCTGATGGAGAAGGAAGACTCTTTCTACTGAAAGTCTTAGCGTGGTGGTGGTGGTGTCCAGTTCTGCTCCAATAAAGACGATATGCTGCGATGGCGACAAAGCAGATTTTTCTAAGTTTATTGTAATGGCCAGCTGGTTGCAGAGTGACAGAGTGGATTCCCTGGCCTGAACAAGTTGATGCCTGGTGGTGGTGGTGAGGAGCCATTCATCGAAGTATGGAAACACTTGGAATCCCAAACATCTCAGGTTAACTGTGACCACTGCCATGCATTTGGTGAACACTCTGGGGGCTGCAGTGAGACCAAGGGCAAGGCTCGAAACTGGTAATCATTGGCTCCCAGCCGGAAGCGCAGATGATCCCTGGATGGCCTGGCCATTTTTATGTGGTAGTACGCATCCTGGAGATCTATTGAGCACATCCAATTGTCTTTCCCTAAAAATGCAAAGTGTAAATGAGTTGAAACCCTACCCAATTTTTTTCAAAAAAAAAAAAAAAAAAAGGAAAAAGGGTTGACAGAAAATCACACTTAGCTGACACCACAGTCGAGCTCAATATGAATCCAGCTATTCACAAGCTGCAAACTAGATCTGAGGTCATGGAGGGTTACAGGATTATAATGAGGGAGGAGCTAGGAGTTCAGATCCATTAGCTTGAACAAGTTATTGCCTGATCCGAGCATCGATCCAAGACCCACAGGTTATGTTGACAAATGAATCCCCTACTTCAGATCATGTATTACTGGTAAGTATGCTCATCTAATGAAGTTCATATTGACAAAAAATGTAGAAGGAATTGTTCACACAGCTGCGTTTATGTATGTTGGTGTTATTTGTGAATAAAGGACTTTTGTAGTTGGAACTTCGCTGGATGTCCAGTGCCTAATTTTGGATTATTGGCTTACCTTTGGGCACTTTTACCACTTTTTGATTTAGAGTCATAACAGTAATTGCTTGTTCAGGGACTAGAGTATGCGTATGTGGTATAAGCAGATTCTGTGGCACTCTGACAGACAACTAACTGTGACTTTCTCCCTTAACCAGCCTGGTAGAGAGTAAGTACATCTGTGTGTGTCTCACAATGGAGTCTCCCATGACTACATATGTTGGGTTTATGGTGAAGCATTAGTGGCTTAGCAGAGGCATGCAGGTGTAATGGACTCATGCATGGTGGTGTGGTGTGGAGTGGCTGTAGAGATCGTAATGTATGCGTTTTTGTCTGGCCGGTCTCCTTTGTTTGGATATGTTTATATGGGAGGACTTCGCATATGTAGGGTGTATGTTGTGTAGGTGTGGAAGGTGGTGTTTGGAGGTGTAGTGATTGTGTTGACAACTTTATCAGTGCCAGATATATACTGGCTAGAGGGAGAGAGAGCTTGGACTCTAGGTTCCTAATATAACTGCATCTCACAAATTGTGTTCCTGGGTGGTAGTAGTAGATGGTTGTCTCACCCAGTGTACATGAGGCAGTTGTCTCCAGGATGCCTATATCAACCAGAACTGGCAAGAGAAACTGTAGGAAACTGTCTATCCATATTTGTCAGACTCTACCAGGGAGAGAGAAAGGCCAAGGGGAGAGCTAAGGAGGGAGGCCTAAAGCCCAGTGCTTAAACCAAAACTAAGAGCTTAGAAAAAAAAGTTATGTACTTACCATAATGTTCCATGTGAGTTGTTCATCTTGCCTTCATTTTTACTGGGTTTGGGCGATCCCTTGGCTCTGATCGCTCATTACAAAGCTCGAGGATTTAAAGTAGCTCGAGGCCAAGTCCCTATCCCATGATGCACCTAGAGTTACCTCAGATCTTGTTTGCTGCTTATAATAATACCATATGTCATTCTATAACTCCATAAGAGAGAAAGTATAGAAGGGTTGAGTGACCAGGAAGGATCTAGCATCACGGTCTTCTGAAAGCCCAGGAGGGGGTAGGAGGGAGGGACGTAAGAATAAAGGTGAGATGAACAACTCACATGGAATGTTATGGTAAGTACATAACTCTTATGTGAAGTTGTTCTATCACAAGCCATTCATTCTTACTGATGGGTAGCGTCCCAAGCACCATCTACCTTGGGTGGCTCACGGGAGTATTTTTTTCAGGACCATGGATCCAAAGGAGGACCTGTCCCTAGAGGCCCTGTCAACTCTGTAATAAGTGATAAAGTTATGAGGTTTTGACCAAGTAGCTGCTGCACAAATGTTATCAATAGGAAGTCTGGCAGAAAAAGCAGAAGATGTAGAAACTGCTCTGGTTGAGTGAGCTTAATTTTATGCTGTAAGGGCATATTGGCAGCTGTATAAGCAAATGTGATACAATCAGATAACCATTTAGACAGAGATGTTTTAGCCACTGACATACATTTCCTGGAGTCTGAAAAGGAAACAAAAAAGCTTATTTGATTTCCTGAAATCTTTTGTTCTATAAAATCTGAGTTGTCTGTGAACATCAAGTTTGTGCAGCATGTACTTTAGATTATTGGAATGATTGGAGAAGAAAACTGGCAACTCAATAATTTGGTTGAGATTAGTTTCAGTGCAAACTATGGGCAAAAAAGAGGGGTTTGTTTGAAGTGAGACTCTGTCAGCATAGAAAATCAAATAAGGAGGGTTAATGGACAAGGCTTGAAGCTCTGACACTCTGCGGGCAGAAGTAATAGTCACTAAAAAGATCATTTTCCATGACAAAAATGTGAGGTCACATGAGGAAGCTGGTTCAAATAGAGGAAGAATTATGCGGGAAAGCATAAAATTTAGATTCCATGGGGAATAGGGAGATTTCACAGGTGGTCTAATATGAAAGGTCCCGTCGAGAAAGGCTTTGGATAATTTGTGTGACATAATATTCAACACTTAGAATCCAAGATGAAAGTTACAGGTGGCAGCAAGTTGAACATGGACTGTTGCTGCTGCAGCTCCTTTATTGAAGATCATGGTCAAGAATTCTACTATAGAGGCCATAGGGGCTTGGTAGGATCAATATTGTTTTTAGAGGCCCATATAGAATTTTTCCATTTGCTTTCGGGTAACCCAGGCTTGTATGACCCTGACCCTGAGTAGCATCCTGCCCTCACCAAGAATGATACCTCAGTATAAAGAAAAAAAATATCAATTTCAACAATTGGCTAAGCTTCTGGTGTCATTCAAAGGGGATCCAGTATCTGTCAGCCTGGGACAACATGCTCGACAAGCCGAGTTGCTTCATGAGATGGCTTGCACCTGTCACCCCTAGGCTTTCTAATACTGGCTAAGGCTCTTGCTGCCCCCATAGTGCCTTTTTTAGGCAAGGCTCAAAAGTCAAACCCACTTCCGTAAACAGCACAATTAACAAAAAAGCTTAGGGTTATGCTACTCAGTGCCAGGAGTTTAAATCTCAAAATGCACCCTCTCAAAGCAATACTCAGTATGGAGAACGTTGACATCTGTGCAGTAACTGAAACCTGGTTCAAGGCTCCAAAGAGCACCCCAGCACTACCGGGCTACAACTCATACCACATGTTTCGGCCACAGAACACAGACCGAAACACAAAAGGAGGGGGTATATCCATATTCATCAAGGATACCTACACCTTCAGGTTAGTGGCGCAGCATGATACCTCTGAGATCATCCATGTGCAACTAATATCGGGCAAATCTGCAATGTAAATTGTGGCCTGTTACAGATCACCCTTCATGACCCAGGACCACCACTCCACCTTTCTGGAGACACTGGAAAACATGAAGGTCCTACCGAACACCCTGATATTGGGTGATTTCAATTACCCTACCATTCACTGGAAAAACTGCTCGGTACAAACTCCGGGCCCAGCGCTTCCTGGAATTCAGCAACTCAAATGCCCTGGATCAGCTGGTAAACTCCCCTACTAGAGGTGAAAACATATTGGACCTGGTCATCACCAACATGGGTGACAGGTGTTCCACACTAGAGGTCAACCCATCACTGGTTAGATCAGACCATAAACTAATCACTTTTGATAACCACATTCTTCCCCCACCCCCGGTCTAAGAAACCACCTGCCATAAATAGGCTATACAATAGAAGGAGGAAACTAGTTCAGAAAAAAAGCAAATCCCAAGAAGGAAAGACATCCCTGATCAGTATCAGTAAGAAACTAAGGTCCCTCATGAAATCATCCAAGGCTAACCGAAAGAAAATAGCCAGGATTCAAAGATAACCACAAAGCCTGCTTTAGCTATGTTAAGAATCTAAGTGGCAACTTCGAGATATGCACTGAACTACTGCAAAATAGCACAAAATATACTGAACCTACGATATTGCCAACATCCTGGCAGATAGATTCAGTGCAAACTTCACCCCTCTCACCTCCAAAAGGGCCCACAACAATGCCGGAAAATTGTAGTGTCCCAGAAATCACAGATGCACAGGTGAAACAGCCCTTTCAAAAGCCAAAACACAGGCGTCAATGGGACCAGATGGTGTCCCCAGGCTGCGTCTTGCATGAACTACAGAATGAACCAACCCCCACCTAAACACGCTGTTCAGCCTCAGCCACTATACAGGCTATGAACACATAGAATGGCGCACAGCAATGGTTATGCCTCTCCACAAAGGAGGGGCCACAGCTGACACTGGTAACTATAAGCCCCATAAGCCTGACTAGCCTGGTCTGCAAGGCTATGGGCGCATCATCATGGAACTCATTAACAAAGACATTGGGAACCTCAAACACTTGACCCAACCCAGTTCAGCTTTGTTAAGGGCAGATCATACCTACTAAACCTAGTTGACTTCTTGAGACAGTCACCAAGGCCATAGATGAGGGAAAGGTGGTTCACACAGCCTACCTTGACCTGCCAAGGCTTTCGACACCATTCCCATTCGGTATTACAGAAAAACTCACCAGCCTGAACATAAACCCTTATGTCCACGAGCATGGGTTGCCAACAGGCAGAACTCACTAAGAATAGCGGGCTCCAGGAATGACTCTAAACCAGTCACAAGTGATGTCCCACAAGGCTTGGTCCTGGGACCCCTACTGTTTGACATATACTTCTCAGAAGTACAGGCAGAACACAGGAGGACTATAGCAACCAAGTTAGCCAATGACTGCAAACTGGGAGCCATAACTGACTCTCCTGCTGACACAAACATCCTCCAAGGGCCTTACTGAGGCGGACACCTGGTGTCAAAGTCACGGTCTCAAGCTAAATGCCAAAAAATGCACAGTCATCCCATTTGGGAAAAACAAAACACCCACGAATTACCACATAGGTGGCAGCCCTTAATACAGAAGCGGTATAAGAGATCTGGGGACCCAGGTAGATAGTAATCTCTCCTTTGACAATCATATTGCCAAAGTAGTTAGGAAATCCTTCTATGTGGCCCATCTAATTATTAAAGGGTTCGCATCTAGAAATAAAGAGGTTATAGTGCCTCTCTGCCACTCATTAGACCCATCATAGAGTACAAGGCCCCATTTGGGATGTACCTCACAAGACACTTCCAACAGCTGGAAAGACCAGAAAAATACCTCACCAAGAGGATTACTGGCCTCAAACATATGTCCTATGCAGCCCGAATGAAAAAACTCCAGCTGTACTCAGTGGCATATAAACACTCAGAGGTGATCTCTGCCTGATTTACAAAGCCATGTCCAACTCAGAATTGATGGACATGCTCCACCTACAGAAATCCAAGTCACTGCAAGCCACGTGCTCTAGTGAGCAAAACCTCGCCACAACAATAAATAGAACATGCTGGAGGGATATATTCCTGTCACAGAGACTCCCCATGCTTTGGAACAAAATTCCAAATTACATCAGGCAGAGCCCCTCACTAACACTCTTCAAGAGAAACCTTGACAAGTGGATGGGTAACAGAAAATACACCTCTGGGATCACTTCATTGGCTTTGTGACAGAGGATTAGTTAATTAATCAATGGGGTGGCAAAAAGTGAGCACACTCTGACTAGGCTTATAAATGCCCTCAGGCAGATGGCCTAGTGCCTACCTTGAACCTATGAACCTATAGCTTCCTCGTAGAGAATTTATGAGAGGATAAGAGAATTTGCTTTGTCTCATTAGAAAGGTTATGGAACCTGGCTATGATGGCAATTGGAGCAGCTATGCTGTCAGCTTCAGTGACTGCAGGTGGGATGAAGTTCCCCCGCCGAGTCGTCAGCAGGTCTGGAACTGGGTCAGAATCAGGGGTCATCCAAAAGATGAAGTTGAAGGAAGGGAACCAAATTTGACGAGGCCAATGAGGAGCTATTAGAATGATGGTCCTTCCCAGGGCTTTCACTTTCTGTAATACCTTGGGTATCAACGGGATTGGTGGGAATGCATATAGGAGACCCGGGGGCCAATCGCAGGAGCTTCTCGGAGGAATAAGGCCAAAGTAGCTGCTGTATTTCATGTTCATGTGACTGGCAAAAAGTTCACAGCAAGGCTGGCCCCACCTGCATAAAATCCTGTCCGCTATTTCCGTCTTGAGGGACCATTCGTGGGGCAACAGAATTGCTCTGCTAAGCTTGTCTGCTATCATGCTAGATTTCCCTGGGATGTTTATTGCTAACAGCTGGGTGGATATAGCCCACTGCCATGCTCTCTAGGGCCTCACGACAAAGGGGTATGTCCTGGTTCTTCCTTGTTTGTTCAAGTACCAGACCACTGACAAGTTGTCTGTCTGAATCCTAATTATTACCGGAAGAAGAGAGTCTTGGAAGTACTGCAACGCAAAGTACTGCTCTCATCTCTAGGACATTGATATGCAGATATGTCTCTTGATGGTCCATGTGCCTTGGGCTGTCCTTCCCTGAAAAATGCCCCCAGCCTATCAGAGAAGCATCCATAGTCACTATGGCCACTGCTGGGGGTAAAACAAATGGACATCCTATCGTTACATGAAGTGAGGTCAACCACCACTGAAGATCCTTTTTACAGGAGTTTGTGATCATTACCATGTGAGACATGGGGACCTCTTGGTAAGACCATTGAGTGAACAACAGCAATTGCAGTTTCTGCATGTGCATACAGCCCAGTGGTATGGCCAGAATTGCTGCTGCCATCAAACCTAACAATTTCAGAACTTCTGATGCTGGAGCCTTGTTTTTGGATATTAGAATGTGGACCTGCTGATGGAGAAGGAAGACTCTTTCTACTGAAAGTCTTAGCGTGGTGGTGGTGGTGTCCAGTTCTGCTCCAATAAAGACGATATGCTGCGATGGCGACAAAGCAGATTTTTCTAAGTTTATTGTAATGGCCAGCTGGTTGCAGAGTGACAGAGTGGATTCCCTGGCCTGAACAAGTTGATGCCTGGTGGTGGTGGTGAGGAGCCATTCATCGAAGTATGGAAACACTTGGAATCCCAAACATCTCAGGTTAACTGTGACCACTGCCATGCATTTGGTGAACACTCTGGGGGCTGCAGTGAGACCAAGGGCAAGGCTCGAAACTGGTAATCATTGGCTCCCAGCCGGAAGCGCAGATGATCCCTGGATGGCCTGGCCATTTTTATGTGGTAGTACGCATCCTGGAGATCTATTGAGCACATCCAATTGTCTTTCCCTAAGAAGGGAAGTATCGGCTGAAGAGTGACCATCCAAAACTTCTCTTTCTTTACAGATTTGTTTAGTCTGCTGAGGTCCAATATAGGTCTCCAGTCCCCTGTCTTTTTTGGAACTAAAAAGAATCTTGAGTAAGTTCTGGATCCTGTCTGGTCTGCTAGCACTGGTTGGATGACTCTTTTTCTTAGCAACATCTGGACCTCTACTGTTGCTTGTTCCCTGTAACTGGGTGGAACATCCGGGATTTTTCTTGTTGGAGGAGGGAGTGTGGTGAATGGGATGAAGTATCCTCTGGAAATGATACTTTGTACCCAGCTGTCATTTGTTATTTTGAGCCAGGCATCTGGGTACAAAGATAAGTGACCCCCGACTGCCTCCAGAGCAGGACTATTGGGCCTCCTTTCAGTAGCGCTGGTAGGGCTTCCCAGAGAAGTGATCCCTGTCACCCTGGTTTTGCGGAGCCCCTCTGTCGTGAGGGTGGCGTCTTCCATTATTGTCCCCTCCTCTGCCCTTGGAGGGGGGGGTCACCACGTGTGTCCTGAAAGGCTCCTTGGGCTTTACGGCACCACATTTTTCCTCCCCTTTGACCCTGGGATAGGGTCTGGTAGGGGTGGAAAAACGGACTCTGACAGCAGACAGAGTCTTTATCTCCTGCTCACACCTGGTCAAAGTTTCCTTAACTTTGGGCCCAAAAAGGGACAAGACATCAAAAGGGGTAGTCACAAAGGATGACTTGAAGGGCTCCGCAAAGGAACACAAGCGCATCCAGGAGTGTCTCCTAAGAGCAACTCCTGTACCTGCTGCCCTGCTTGTTCCATCAGCTGCATATGAAATTTGGCGCAGGGACGAGTTAACAATGGAGTTAAGGGTAGCAAGCTGGGAGGCAACTTTGCCTGTAGCTCCTGCAGCTACTGCACCCTGAAGAGTATCTCCAAGCGCTTTAAGGAGATCTCTTTGTAGTCTCATAAAATGGGTTAAATAGTTAAGCGAATGAAGTGCGAAGGTCGCTGAACTAAACATGCGCTTCCCATATCTATCCATGATCCTGGAGTTTCTGTTAGGAGGATGGATAGATGAGGAAGTTTCTGACATTTCCTTTTTGGTGGCTGCCCCCACATGGCATCAACTGGCACACCTTTGGTCAAGAAGGATTTATCTTGGGGAGCAGAAATGAACTTATTAAGCCTCCTAGGGACAGGCTCCATGGTGTCCGGAGACCCCTATGCCCTTCATGAGATCAGCTGCATAAGCTCATTGAAGGGCGGAGACACCCAAGAGGTGGAGGTCTGAGACCAGAAAGCCTTCAGGAGAACAGACCCATCCTCATTAGGGTTGGTAGACTGCCAGTTACCCCTCTGCCTAAGTATTTCAAGTATCTCTGCAAATTAGATATCCTCAGAGGGGGACCGTGGGGACCCTTCTGATTCATCCAAGTCAGTATCAGATGTTAGGGACTCCTGGGGGGAGTCTAAATGTTTCCTCTTTCACACTCTCTTCCTGGGAACCTCATCAGTGGGAGCTTTTGGTGAGGACTCAGATGAGCATGGGCCACCCAATGGGGTTTCCTGAGGCTTTGGGTCTCTGTGCTTTGCTAGGATCTGTGAGGCAGTAGCAGACACAGGCGCTTTAGGGGATAAAGAAGCCAGACCTGAGGTTGAAGATGTCTTGGGAGAGTTGACTCTCCTCATGGCTTCGAAGGCACCCCTGCTCCAATGCGAAGGGACCGACAGATCCAAGGACACCATCGATAACCCTGGCACCAGGACAGTGGGCTCTGAGCCCAAGGTAGGAGCCGAGCTCATCAGAGCCAAAACCCCGAGAGGCAGAGTCAGAACTGACAAGTAGGTTCGACTATCCTCCCGGACCCAACCAGGGAGCGTCGGCTCCTAGATTCCTCGATCGGCACAGAGGACGTCAGAGTGAACAGAACTGAAGACACTGGAGCAGGCGTCGGCTCTGATGGCTCCACAATCAGCAAGTTCGATTCCTCTGGCTCCAAAGGACCGGTATGGCTCAGAGGAAGAAGAGTTATAGCTGATTTAAGGGTCTTCGGCTCCGAAGCCACCTGGGTCGGAGCCGATAACAATTTTGCAAAGGCTGGTGCCTGTAAAAGCTTCTGCACCACCCGATCCACATCCAAATCTGAAAGGCTAAGAGAAGATCGAGATAAATGGATCGATGGTACCGACTGAAGTAGTGGAGATTTTGGAGTTTTGGATACCGGTTCCAAAACCGGGGACCGGCTCCGAAAAGAAAAGACAGTCAGCTCTGAGACCTGTGGAGCCAATGTCACAGACTTTTTTTACTTTTTTGAATCCACAGAAGTCTTGGAGGACTTTGAAGACTTACTAGATCCATCCTAGTCACTCAAAGCCTCCTGGAAAGAAGGTTTCACCAAACCCCTGTCAGTAAGTTTCCTCTTTCTCTCTTGGAGAACCCGAGAGGAAAAGGAATGGGATATGGAACATGTTTCTTGTAAGTGCAAGGCACCTAAGCAGTAGACACAACTGACATGGCAGTCAGTAACAGACATCTTCTGCCCACATTTAGGGCATTTTTTAAACCCTGACTTAGGGTGTGTGTCCTTGTCATCAGCCATGACAGAAATGGACACACCCAACAACAACAAATATAAATTAGCTTTCTAATAAAAAACGATAAACACACACACACAAGCCCTTTAAACTAAAATTAACTGCAATGAATTATTAATAAGCCTTCTAATAAAAACAGGCTAAATATAAACACACAAGCCCTCAGACTAAGGCCAACAAGCACACACACACAAATTATCTAAGCAGATAATATTAATAAGTGAAAAATAACTAAACTACACACTAGCAAGTTAACTCTAACAGTTATAAAATTTTTACAAAAGGTCACTAAGTACTCACACAATACCATGACTAAGAAAGAGGGTGACAGAAAGGTCACTGAATAAACAACTTCTAGTCAGAAAATTTAAATAGGCCTATGAAAAAAAACTAGGCCAAATATAGTTATGAAAAGGCACACAAGGGAAGGAAAAACTGCAGATAAAGCTATAAGAGCTTATCTAACCTAAAAATCTAACTATTTTAACAATAAAATCTGAATAATTTTTAGAAATAGAATA